>NW_017670410.1:167614-200502 GCF_001879085.1 Nicotiana attenuata | reverse complement strand
CCCCCCCCCCCCTCCAAACTCTCTTTTACTTTATTTCTGTTTTGTCTTAATTTTTAATTTTTTGTTGTATTTTTATTTTTATTTTATTATTACCATAAAATCTCTTTGTCCAAATTATTTTATCACTTTTTTTTTAAATCTTTTTTATTATTATTTTTTATCTTAGTTCCTTCTAATATATTTTTTTAGTAACATCTTCGCCCAAAATTGTTATCACGTTCTTTCACTTTTATTTTATTTTTTTTTCTTTCTAGAGAAATAATTGAGCCCTAAAATTTATATTGAAATATTTTCTACACATTCATTGTCACGACCTAAAATCCGTATTAGGTCGTGACTGCCCCTTGTTGATACCCAATTTTTCCCTAAGTATTTTTATGTACTCAAAATATCCTCAAAATAGCATATGCATGCATATATAAGCATTCCCAAGAGTTTTGGTATTTTTTCTTATTTTTAAATCAATTTATTGTCTATTTTAACAGTACAAAATCCAATAATGTTCCCAAAATTATCATTTTTTTTGTGAATAACTTATTTTATTCTCATATTTACACCAAATATAATTAAGGTAATTTTTTGTATATTTTTACAAATTTGTTTGGTATTTTTAAAGCTAATTGCATATAAAGGCAATTATAGCCTATTTTACGATTAATAGTGTTTTATAATTGTAAAATTAGTTCTAATATTTTTAAATTAATACATATGTATTATTAATTGGTTCAGCATCTTCAATTTTCTTTTAAAAATCATTCACTATTTTTATAAAGTAAAAAGGGAAAAACTGGCTATTTAAAATGTAGTCCCATTTCGTTTCAATTGCAGCCCCAATTCCATTTCAATTTTAGCCTTAATTTTGGCCCAATCCGCCCCCAAATCAAAACGACCCAATTTGATTTCTCACCCGACCCCTGACCCAATTGCTAACCCCGCCCGGGGTTCTTTTAAATCCAGGCCGTTGATCCTTTTAATCAACGGCCACAAATGATTCTTTCCTTTTTAATTCCACATGACCTAACCCTAATCCCCATTTCTCTTCGACAGCCACCTTCGAACTCTCTTCTCTCTCAAACGCTCTCAAACACTCAAACCCTAATCGCCTCCCTCGTCTTCTCCGACCATTATCTCGCCGGAGTCCATGGCTTTTCAGGCCATGGACGACCTGTGCTCACCTTCCTTCACCCCTAAACCATGGGTGTTCGAGATTTCGAGGTCTGACCTCGACGGCGTCCGTTCAGATCCCCTGGAGATCTGTGTTCTGTGGCCTCTCTGGCCCCATTCCGACGTATTCGAGCTTTAGAAGCCTAGTCATGGCCATCTCTGACTCAAGACCAGACCCCTTCCAAACCTTCTCATTGTTTCAGAGAAACCCTAAGGCCATTCGAGGTTCCTTCCTCTTTTATTTACTTAGATCTATGGTGGATCTGTGCTATATTCAATGTTTTAAAGCTTTTCCCCAATTTTCTTTTCAAAATTAGTCTGTTTCAATTTAGGGTTTTTGGAAAATCTTAAAACGACTTCTGACTTTTCTTGTGAATCTGTCTATGCCATGTTCTTGTGTTCTTTCCTCGCATGTCTGCTCCTATGTTCTTATGTTTTGCCATATTATGCATGTTCTTCTATTTTTTGTGTTTATTCTACCGGGCTCTATAAGCATGCTTTACATGTCTATCTCGTATGTTTCTTTACTGTATTTTACTAAGCTTCTAATCCTTGTTTGCCTTTACTGGACTTTTGTTTGAACTCCAAGCAAGTTCCGTCTACTGTTTTTCTTAAACTTGTATCGCTTTTTCTCTCCTGAACTTGTTTGAGTGCCATGTTTTGCCTAAATGTATTCCCCGTGTTTCAAACTTGCTGCTCTCTCTGTTTGTTTTCTCATAAGTCTCTGAAAGAGACTACTGAGCCTGTTCTATTTGTTGTTTTCTCGTCTATGCATCTGATTCGGGTCAGAAACCCTAGTATTTGGGGTTTTTGGCAGGCTTGAGTTTGTGTTTGGTCTAGGGTTCCATTCAGAACCCTTGACTCTCTTTCAGGCTCATTCTGAGTCTACGAACCTAACCTTCTTGGTCACTCTGATTTCTTGCTAGTTTTACGACAACTCTCTCTTGTCTCACATGTCTGTATGCTTTTTATATGACAAATTCTCTTCTTTCAAAAGGCCTTTGGCCAGCTTGTGATTGATTCCGAGTTCCTTTTTAAAAGGTTTTGTACTGTTGATTTTCTTTAAATTAAACCCCTTCTCACCTTTTCTGGTTGGATTCATTCACACTAAGATTCGAACCCTGATTTTACTGGCTGTTGATTGATTGTCTTTCCTTGTTCTGCCCAAACCGTGTGCTACTAGACTATTTCCTTAAATAAACTGCTTGTATTTGTCCCTATTACACTGCTCTAGAAAAGATTTTTAAAACGAATCCTTTCCTTATTTATTTTGCCCGTTTGAATCAAATCCCTTAACCAAAGGGAAACATCTTGTGATTGATTTCAAAACTATTCTCTTACCTTTTTCTTACTCATCTTCTGCACTATAAAAGGGCCTGCCCTTTTGCACTAAAGAGGGGTTTTTACAGAGGCTTTTCACAGACTTTCCTACACATACGAACACATAACACCATCTGAGTTAGCAATTCAATTTCACTTAAAACTCTCTCTTTTGATACTTGTGCTGTTGTGGTCTGTGTTTACTTTACTTTCTTCTGCACTTCTTTTGCTTCTCTACTGGTATGTCTCAGTTAGTAATGCCTCAACAACAATGTGTTTAATTCTGCCTATTTCCTTTAGTTGATATTTGTTTCCCTCTCCTTTATATTTCTGTATTTAAGTAATGTGTGTAATCAATTGTTTGTCATGAATTTGATACTCTGTGAATCCCCTTTACCCTTTTACCCCTTTGTATGTGAGTTTATTGTTCAGGGCATAGCAGCACCCCAATATTGCTGTCTATGATCCTGAACTGGGTTCATTGAACTCCTTAACTCAATCAATTCCCACTTCCCATTCTCCCCATTATGTGCTTGAGCCTTGACTTAGGTCTGATAGTGTCCTAATCACTATCCAGACCTTTGTCTGACCATCAAAAGATCAGCTCCTAACTTGTTCATCTAGCAAGTGGTCAGGGGTGTACCAGCCTGCCTTATGGATAGGTATGACCACCACTTGTCATGGCCCTCTTAATTCCCTTTCACTTTGCACTTACTCCTAGCTATAAGTTCTGCCCCTCTCTTGCAAGCCATGCTTTGGGACCCCTGAGCTCCCTCTGAACTTGGATGCCCGAGGGCTGGCTATTCCACACTGCACCACCCTATTCATAATAGCATTCTGGGTGTAAGCAATGCCTGGAATCCCTGAGGTTCCTTGAAACTTTGAAACGCCCTGGGTAATGAGAAGGCTTTGGAGATCTGGACCCCGGAGTTGGTTAAATACATATTATTGGACATTAAGATTGAATTAGGCCGCTTGGATCTAGCTGTTAGGTTTTGATGTATTTCTATTATTTCAGTTGATTCATTGGGTTGTAATAACTTGTATAGAACTCGGGGAATCTAGTAAAAGGGCGTGGGAGGGGTTTTTACTTTCTTGCATCAATAAAGGGTAGATATCATGACTTTAGGACTTTAATTTTTCTACTAGAAATACTGCACATAAGATGGTTCGATGTTTCTGATTCAAGTCACCTAGATACCATGCCTATAGGGTTTAAAGTTTAATTATGATATAAGTCATCTAGAAATCCTGCCTATAGGACCTTAACGTTCATGTAATCAGTGCATATAGAAATCATGCCTATAGGGAATGCATATGCATTAGGCAAACTGTAGGGTAAGTAAATAATTACCTCTTCTTACCAGTTCTTAACAGACTTTTTTTAATCAGATATAGATATCATAGGATTCCGCATCAAGTTCGTCCGATTCTTCTTAAGCAATAACAATATGTTAACTGGTCTCTAATGTCTTAATGTTTTCAGCCTCAATCTTTTGACGAAAACTCTTTTGAATCAGTATACATTTGAGTTTTTCAAATTAGCACCTCTTCTGAAATGGTTTATTTCTAAAATTCTGCTTAAACATTTTCCAACTAAGTTTTGGTCTTCCTGAAATTGTCTTTAAAACAGTTCTGCAGTTTACTCTTTCCTTAAGTATTTCTGACTCTGGAACTCCTTTTATGGTTTATACTCATGATTCTCTTAAAACTTATTTCTAAACTGACTCCAGTCTGTACTTTCCGGCATTAGACTACTTTTCTAGAACCAGTACTTTCTAAATCACTCGCTTAAAATACCTTAAGGTCTGACAATTGGATCCAAGTTGCCTAATGTGGGCTTCCTGTCTAAACGTATGTATCGAACCAGTCCGCTCGCTGCTTAATTTTTAATTTTAAAGACCATAACCAGTATGTGTAAAGGCATGCTAAACTAGATGTTATCTGATTTACGGGGTTTATGTGAGCCTTACCTGTTTGTCTGTACATTCCCCCTACTTGTTACTTGTTTTTGAATGTCGATTAGAATTTTTGTCCTTTAAACTCCATAAAGGCCCCCATCCCTTTCTTCCCCTTTTAGGATTAGAAGTCCTAATGCCCCGGGACTGATAGCTTGGGACGGGTAATAGCATGCAATAGGCAAACGATACTATTCCGCTCCAATACCTTAACGGGGTGGGAAAGGGTAGACATGGAGATGATGATTACACGATAATACTATGCGTACAATTGAGTACCAGTGTTGTGCGAATGATCCATGTAATATAAACCTAGGACCCCCCTCCCTCTTTATTAGTTTAACAATTTTCTGAATCTTAAAAAGCTGTTGCACTTTCGACTTCTGTTTTTCACATAATTTTCAGATTATTCGCACTAAGTACTTGGCTTCTTCCTACTTGCACTTTTAACTAAACTGCTCCTTCCCTAAAATTCAGCACTTTTTTTTAACCTTTTGTGCTCCTTATTTGTAATAATTTTCTCGTATTTGCAATGCTTGCTTGTTCACTTGTTTGTTTGCATTAAAAGTCACAATTGTAGCATGGCCGGGAACCACACTAGTGGATCTTGAGGGGTGCCTAACACCTTCCCCTCGAGATAATTTCTAGCCCTTACCCAAACTCTGGTTCTTCATCTCAAATTCTTCCTTAAAGTGTCCTAATGCACTATAATCATTAGGTGGCGACTCTTCAAACTCCAAAAACCCAATTCTCGCAAGGGAATAGAGTTGTCCTCCCGAATATCGTGAACCCGATTCCGCGAGGGAAAAGGGGGCGTCGACACACCTAACTCCGCCATTAGGCAAGCCCACATATGAAACTACTATTTATTTACCCCTTTAACATTTTAAAAAACGGGAGATTTTTTTAAAGAACAATTTAAAGTACATTTCATGCAGCCGTAACATCTCGTTGAAACAAAGTACCATCATAATAAGAGCATCCATAGTGGTGAAAGAAATGATAAATACAGCAGTACATAAATGCTAAAGATCCCCCAAAACCCGGCGTCATAAGTACTTGAGCAAACTAAGGAATATATAAAACTACTACAACTACTGTTTGAAAGTAATAGACAAAATAGTAAATAAGGTAGAGGGAGACTCCAGTGCTGCAAATCGTAGCAACGAAAGTAGCCCACCACTAAGTCTCCGTAATGATCGTCTACGCGCCTGCGTTACCACTGGTAGTATGTGTCTCAGTACCTGCACATCGATACAGAAATGTAGCGTGAGTACGAAAAATAACACGTACCGAGTAAGTATCTAGTCTAGCATCGAAGGAATAGTGATGAGGGGTCGACTTGGCACTTACTAGAGGTCAAACAATAATAATATAAGTGCATAAAGTAGACATGAAGAGTGTACTACAAGTATAAATGAAGCAAATAAGAGCAACTACAATAAATGCAATTAGGAGTCCGTATCACATCACCAACATACCATCACTGGCTGTAAAGGCGCTACCTCAATTATTCCCAAACTGGAACCCATTTCGATTATTAAGCACGATCCCATAAGAATAATGGTACTGTACTGTCGAGAATAGTGTTACCATCATTTTGCCGAGGCGAATAGCCCGATCCCATAAGAGTGGTATTTTCATACTGCTGAGGCGAACAACCCGATCCCATA
This sequence comes from Nicotiana attenuata, assembly GCF_001879085.1. Classification (NCBI taxonomy): domain Eukaryota; kingdom Viridiplantae; phylum Streptophyta; class Magnoliopsida; order Solanales; family Solanaceae; genus Nicotiana; species Nicotiana attenuata. The sequence continues at coordinate 194,387 of NW_017670410.1, read as the reverse complement.
AGAGTGGTGTTATCATACTGCCAAGGCGAACGGACCGATACCATAAGAGTGGTGTTATCATACTGCCGAGGAGAATGGCCGGATCCCATTAGAGTAGAGAAATTTACCTCGCTTGCGGAAGTCTAGACATATCATGAAATATAGCTACGTACGAACTCTTGTCACCTCGTACGTAGCTCCCCACACAAGTAGCACACAACAATAATACGCTTAAGGGGATATGTTCCCTCTTACAAGGTTAGGCAAGAGACTTATCTCTGTCCCAAGTCCTCAATCCGGCCCTCCAACCTCACTAGAATCCTTCAAACCATGCTGAGGACTCCGAAACTAATCAGAAGTCATACAAACTAGTAAATATATGCTCATAAGTTCATATTTTAGCTTTTATAGTAGCTACCTAACTTAATTTGGAAGATTAATGAAATTATCTCTGGGCACATGTGCCCGAATTCCTAAAATTTTCAAATATAATTGCTACCCATGAACTCCCGAACCCAAATATATAATTTGCTCCCATTTCCATCACGAAAATGGTGATCAAATCTCAAATTCACCAAAACCCTAGGTTCTTCAAAAATCCCACAAGTTATCACAATTTTTCCATGTTTAATCTAGCTAAAATCCGCATAATTAACTTGAAAAAGGGTGAAAGTTACTTACCTTAGGATGTTGATGAGAATACCCTTCAAATGTGCTCTCAAATTCGCCCAAGACCAAATGAAATGTGAAGAAAAATGGCCTAAGTCTCGGATTAAAACCCATCCTGCCCAGCGACTTCCGCACCTGCGGCCACTTGGTTGCATCTGCAGAACCGCATGTGCTCTATGGGCCGCATCTGAGATCCCCTACTGCCCCAGCTTTCTCGCTTCTACAGATGGGGAGCCGCTTCTGCCGGTCTGCTTCTACGGACTTCTTTTGCTTCTGCGGACTTCTTCTGCTTCTGCAATCCATGGCCAGCCAACCCAAGTCCGCATCTGCGGAGCCTCGCTTTCACCTGCGGGCACGCAGATGCAAAACATTCCTCGCACCTGCAACCACCCAGCCCCAGTCTCATTTCCGCTCCTGCGACCACTGGGCCGCTTCTATGAGCTTGCAGCTGCAGCCCTTTCCACGCAGGTGCGATTGCACCAAATCTGAAGCCACCAGCAGTCCCTCATGTCCAAAACCAAGTCCGATTCGCACTTGGGACCCCATCCAATTACATTAACGCATCCCACAACATAATACAGACTTTCTCGTGTGTTCGAAACACCAAAATAAAATCTAAGATCACGAATTGGATGCCAAAACGCATGAATTCAACAGGAAACTCAAAACTTCTAAAAACACTTCCGCGCGTCCAATTCTTATCAAACCAACTTGAAATGGAACCAAATTTTGCGTGCAAGTCATAAATCACCATACGAAACTATTCCCAGGCTCGGAATCCCAAACGGACCTCGATAACACCAAAGTCTACTCCAAACCCAAACTTAATGAACTTGAAAACCTTCAATGCGCCAACTTTCAATATCAAACGCCGAAACGCCCCCGGGTCATCGGAAACCCGATCCGAACTCACGCCCAAGTCCAAAATGATCATACGAACCTATGGGGACCGTAAAATCCCGATTCTGAGGTCGTTTGCTCAAAATGTTGACTCAAGTTAAACTTAACCATTATAGGCCACTATTAGGGAACTTAGTGTTCCGATTTCAACCCGAACACTTTCATACCTAAACCAACCATTCCCACAGGTCATAAAGAGTAAAAGCATTTACGGGGAGTCTTCATTAGGGGAACGGGGATCTAGAAAGCAAAACGACCAATCGGGTCGTTACACTCTTCACCTTTTAAATAAACAATCATCCTCGAACAGGTCTAGAATCATACCTCGAGTGCTAAAAAAGTGCGGATATTTGCTCCTCATGTCCTCCTGAGCCTCCCAAGTCGCTTTGTCAACACCGGTTGACCCCTCCACTCGACCTTTACCGTAGAAATCTTCTTGGACCTCAACTGGCGAACCTGCCTGTCAACAATGGCAATTGGCTGCTCTTCACAACCCAAACTCTCATCTAGCTTAACCGTGCTGTAATCTAGCATTTGCGGCTTGTCGGCATGATACCTCCGGATCATAGACACATGGAAGACCGGATGGACTCCAGATAGACTAGGAGGCAAAGCAAGCTAAAAAGCAACCTCCTCAACTCGTCTCAATACCTCAAATGAGCCAATAAACCTTGGGCTCAACTTGCCCTTCTTCCCGAACCTCATGATTCCCTTTATCAGCGAGACTTTCAAGAGAACCTTCTTGCCCACCATAAATAATAAATCACGCGCCTTCTGATCCGCGTAACTCTTCTGTCTGGATTGTCCTGTGCGAAGTCGCTCCTGAATCAACTTCACCATTTCCCAGGAATCCTTCACTAAATCAGTACCATATAACTTAGCATCGCCGGGCTCAAACCATCTGATGGGCGAACGACATCGCCTAACATATAAAGCCTCAAATGGAGCCATCTCAATACTGGACTGATAAGTGTTGTTGTAAGAAAACTCGGCCAAGGGCAAGAATCTATCCCACTGACCTTCAAAGTCAATGACACATGCTCTGAGCATATCCTCCAAAATCTGAACTGTCCGCTCCAACTGCCCATCGGTCTGCGGATGAACAGCTGTGCTGACCACTACTCGGGTACCCAACTCGCTCTGTACTGCCCTCCAAAAATGCAAAGTGAACTGAGGGCCTCTATCTTATATGATGGAAACAGGCACACCATGCAACCGAACAATCTCCTGAATGTAAATCTGGGCCAACCTCTCTAAAGACTAAATAGTCACCACTAGAATAAAATATGCCGACTCTTTCAGCCTATCGACAATGACCCAAACGACATAAAACTTCCTCAATGTCCGTGGAAACCCCACAACGAAGTCCATAGTGATGTGCTCCCACTTCCATTCTGGTATAACCATCTGCTGGAGGAGGCCACCAAGACTCCGGCACTCATACTTGACTTGCTGGCAGTTTAGACATCTCGCTACATACTCAACTATGTCCTTTTTCATCCGCCACCACCAATAATGTTGCCTCAGATCGCAATAAATCTTCGTAGCCCCTGGATGAATAGAATACTGAGAACTGTGCGCTTACTCAAGAATTTTCTCCCTCAAGCAATCAACATTAGGAACACATAGGCGACCCTGGAGCCGCGGAACACCATGCCCACCAATAGTAACCTCCTTGGCACCACCCTGTAGTTCTGTCTCTCTGAGAACCGACAAGTGCGGATCATCGTACTGACGAGCCTTGATCCGCTCAAGTAAGACTGAGCCAGAACTCGACCAGGCTCTTAAATATCCGACCTCACAAGTCTGTTAGCTAAGGACTGAATGTCCAAAGCCAAAGGTCTCTCCCTTGTCGGAATAAATACCAAATTACCCATACTCTCGGTCTTTTTACTCAAGGCATCTGCAACCACATTCGCCTTGCCCGGATGGTAATATCATAGTCTTTTAGTAACTCAAGCCACCTGTGCTGCCTTAAATTAAGATCCCTCTGCTTTAACAAATGCTTTAAGATGGAATAATCAGAGTAAACCTCACAGGACACCCTATAAAGATAATGCCTCCAGATCTTGAGATCATGAACTATCACGACCAAATTCAAATCGTGTATGGGGTAATTCTTCTCGTGGCGCTTCAGTTAACGTGAAGTATATGCAATAATTCACCCTTCCTCCATCAATACATAACCCAAGCCAACGCGTGAAGTGTCACAATACACAGTATACACCCCTGAACCGGAAGGCAATCTAAAACCGATGTTGTGGTCAAAGCCGACTTGAGCTTTTGAAAGATCACCTCGCAATCATCAGACAATCTTAACGGAGCACCCTTCTGGGTCAATCTAGTCAAGGGCGCCGCAATAGACGAGAAACCCTCCACGAACCGATGATAATACCCTGCTAACCTCAAGAAAATTCTGATCGCAGTCGCTTTGGTAGGACGAGGCCAAGCCTGGACTGCTTCAATCTTCCTGAGATCCACCTTAATTCCCTCACCTGATATAACATGCCCAAAGAAAGCCACGGAATGCAACCAGAACTCACACTTGGAGAACTTAGCATAAAGTTTCTGCTCTCGCAAGGTCTGAAGCACTAATCTCAAATGCTGCTCATGCTTCTCCATACTGCGCGAGTAGATCAATATGTCATCAATGAAGACAATGACAAATGAATCAAGATACAGCCTGAACACTCTTTTCATCAAATGCACGAATGTCTTTGGGGCGTTAGTCAAGCAAAAGAACATCACCAAAAACTTATAGTGGCCAGATTTAGTCCGAAAATCCATCTTCGGAATATCCAAAGAACGAATCTTCAGCTGATGATACCCAGATCTCAAATCAATCTTAGAGAACTCCCTAGCACCCTGCAACTGGAAAAACAAATCATCAATGCGCGGCAACAGGTACTTATTCTTGATGGTGACTTTGTTCAACTGGCGGTAATCAATGCACATCCACATACTCCCATCCTTCTTCTTCACAAACAACATCGATGTGCCCCAAGGCGACACGCTAGGTCTAATGGACCCCTTATCATGCAACTTGAAGCTACTCCTTTAGCTCTCTAACCTCCTTGGGAGCCATAGAATAAGGCGAGGTAGAATTAGGATGGGTTCCTGGCACCAAATCAATGCCGAAACCAATATCCCGATCCAGTGGCATACCTGGTAGATCAGCAGGAAATACATCGGAAAACTATTGTACCACCGGCACTGAATCTAACATGGAAATATCTGCAGTAGTATCCTGAACAAAGGCTAAGTAGACCAAACAACTCTTCTCAACCATATGTCGAGCCTTCAAGATAGAAATAACCCGGCTAGAAGTACCGACAAAAGAACCTCTCCACTCTAAGCTGGGCATCTCAAGCATCGCTATGGTAACAGTGTTGGCATAGCAATCAAGAATGGCATGGTACGGGGACAGCCAATCCACGCCTAAGATAACCTCGAAATCAACCATATCGAGCAATAGAAGATCCGCTAGGGTCTCATATCTACAAAAAATGACCACACAGGACCGGTAAACCTGTCCACAATAATAGAATCACCCATTAGCGTGGACACATATACAGGAACACCCAAGGACTCACGGGACACATCCATATAAGGAGAAAATAGAGAAGAAACATAGGAGTAAGTATACCCTGGATCAAATAATACCGAGCCATCTCTCTGGAAAACAGAAATAGTACCTGTGATCACTACATCAAAGGCGATTGTCTCTAGCCTGGCGAAGATAGCATAGAATCTAGTCGGAGCGCCACCAGACTGGCCTCCCCCTCTAGGACGACCCCTGGCCGCCTGCCCTCCACCTCTGGCCGGCCGCCGGGCGATGTAGTAGCTGGTGTGATAAGCATGGGCCGATAGTCCTTCTGCTCGGCCTTGCCCTGAAGTCTGGGACAAAACCTTTTCACGTGGCCAAGATCCCTGCACTCGAAACAACCCCTCGGAATGGTGGACTGCTGACCTGGAGTTTGACCTTGATGGTCAGAATACCCGCTAGAGGAACCCTAAATAGCTGGCGGGAGGTAAGTACTCTCTGGAATGGCATTGAAATAAGGTCGTGCTGGAGAACTCCGAGAAGGTGGTGGTGCTGACTGCATGGGCCTTCTGGGCTGACCCCTTATGAACTGACCTCTGCCCCCATGTGGGGCACCACTGAATCCTCCAAACTGCTGGGGCTGCTTTTCCCTCGGTTCAAACTCTCCGTTGTAGTTGTGAATATGCTCGATCCTCCGAGCTATATCCACAACCTGCTGAAAGGAAGTCCTCATCTCTGCCTCACGGGCCATAGGTACCTGAATCTCAGGGTGCAGACCTGCAATGAACCTCTACACCCTCTCTGCGTCTGTTGGGAGTATAATAGCTGCATGGTGAGACAAATCAGTGAACCTTGACTCATAGTCGGTAACAGACATGTGACCCTAACGAAGTTGCTCAAACTGACACTGAAGCTCCTCTCTCTCTCAGAAGGTGGTATGTACTTCTCCAAGAATAGATGCATAAACTGATCCCAAGTCAAGGGAGGTAAACCAGCTGGCCTGCTAAGAAGGTAAGCCTACCACCATCTACGAGCCTTTCCCTCAAGCTGAAAAGTGGTGAAGTCCACCCTGTTGGACTCCTATATCCCCATGTTCTGGAGCCTATCCTTGCACTGTTCAATGAAATCCTGGGGGTCCTTTGACCGCTCACCCCCAAAGGTAGGGGCGAAGTCTAGTCCATCTGGCCAACTGCATATGTTGTTCAACGGTCGCGACTAGTACAGCCTCTGGCATACCCACTGCAACAGGCTCCGCTCCGCTCGCATGTAGTGAACCCGAGGTCTGACAAACGGCAGCAGCGTGCCCTGGAGCCTGAGTGGTAGGGCTATGTGCTCTCCCTCCCGCCTGAGATGTGGCAGGATCCGGTGGAAATAAACCAACATGCGTCATCGAGTCCATGAACTGCAACATACAACCCATGACCTTCTGGAATCCCGGCGCAGTCATGAAATCTGCTAGGGCTGGCAGAGCTTCAGGCGCCTCATCCTACTCATCTAAAACAGGATCCTCTGCTGGATCCACTGGTGGTGCAATGGGAGAAACCTTAGGGAGCCCTCGTCCTCTAACTGTAGCTGGACCCCTTCCCCGGCCTCTAGCAACAGTTTTAGCCTCGTCACTACTTCGTCGAGGTTAGGCTCGATACTTACAGAGTACATGTAGTTGGTTATACTCATATTACACTCTGCTCTTCTTGTGCAGATACTGGAGTCGGTCCCGGTAGCATTCAGTGAAGTCGCCCGAATTTGACTACTGGCAGAGACTTGAGGTATAGCTGCACGGCGTTCGCAGCCTTGAAGTTCCCTTCTATATCACCTTAGGTGTTTACTTTGATCCAGACATTTATGTTCTTATTCAGACTATTATTTGTAGTACTCTAGACGCATGTGTACTCGTGACACCAGTTCTGGAATTGTATTTGAATTTCATAGTTTATCACCTTATTTTAGACAATCATGTTTTAAATGGATTTGAATTTTTAAAAAAGATTAATAATTATATCTATCATTGGCTTGCCTAGCAAGTGAAATGTTAGACGTCATCATGGTCCCGAAAGTGGGAATTCCGGGTTGTAACATCACCGATCAAGAAATACATGCAACTATCAAGGTTAGTTAATCTTCTCCTATTTGGATTTTTTCAGTTATATATGCAAGTCTATCATTATCCAACAGACTTTGACTATGGGAAAATCTAAAAACATTCCATAACATTGTTACTGGTCATTGGCTTCTTTGTGGTGACTTTAATAAAATAACCAATGGGTCCGAAAAGTTTAGAGGTAACCCAGTCAATAATACAAGAATAAATGCTTTTCTAGAATGCTTACATCACATAGGTATGCATGATCTTGGTTTCACCGGCGCACGTTTCACCTGGACTTGTAAATGAAAGTTAATGCGCACACTTATTTTAGAACGACTTGATAGATTTTTAGCAAACTTCGATTGGTTACACCTCTTTCAAGATTTGTCTGTATTATATCTCCCCCCACACGCACTCTGACCACTGTCCTCCTCTATTAAATCTTGCACTTGCCACCTCCAGTAGCAACACGGGATTTAAATTTGAAACCATGATTACCTCCCTACCCTCCAACACTTTACTGAAGTTATTAAATGTTGCAACCATTCCTGCTTCGGGAATATCTTCTACCAAATGAATATCATCCAAGCTAGAATTGACGGACTCCAAACAAAGGCCCCACACCTTAAAACAACTTACCATTTACACCTCGAACATACACTCATTCAATAATTTAATATACTCCTAAAAAATGAAGAAGAATTTTTGAAACTCAAATCGGGTATACAAAAATTTCATGACGGCGATGCCAACACAAAAAATTTTCCACTTTAGTACTGTCCATCGTCATCGCAAAAGGTGCATTCTGGGGCCTACACGACACTGTCGGTAATTACGTTTTGGACCTGGCCCTCATAAATAAAATTATCACAATGATTTTCAACGGATCTACACCACTGAACTTTTCCTCACCTTAAAACAAACAGCGGTACATGCACCGCAGGCACTTACCCAAAAAATTCTCTACACCTAAGTCGCCCACTAGTTGATGTTGAAATATTACATATCATCCACTCTTTTAAGACGCTTGAAGCACCAGGTCCAGATGGATTCCATCCTATTTTCTTCCAATAAAACTGGCCTCAAACCAAAGGAGCCATCACTCAATTTTGTAAGGACATATTCTCGACCGCTCCACCTAAAATTAATCAAACTTATATTTCCTTAATTCCTAAGGTCAAAAATTCGGAACGCATCACCCAATATCGTCCCATCAGTCTCTGCAACACCATTTACAAAACCATTACGAAAATATATTGTCAATCGCATTCGCCCCTACCTCGACTCATTAATTAGCCCATACCAGAGTAGTTTCATCCTAGGCAAAGGCATAATAGGTCATATGTTGATAAAAATTGACCTAGAAAAATCATTTGGCTACCTTGAATGGTCCTTCATATATTACTCCCTCGCTAGCCTTAACTTCCCTCCAACCTTAATAACACTCATTATGAAATGCATCTCTACTTCCTCCATCTCCAATATGGTCAACGACAAACCCACACCTTTCTTCTCACCAACCAGAGGTATCCGACAGGGCGACCCCCTATCCCCATATATATTCATTATTTGCATGGAAACACTTGTGATGTTGTTATTTGTTTCATGGTTTCTATTAATGGTACTAATATATTATCTATTTCGTCTTCTTGAGCCGAGAGTCTTTCGAAAACAACCTCTCTATCCCCTCGGGGTAAGGGTAAGGTCTGCGTACACACTACCATCCCTAGACCCCACTAGTGGAATTTCAGTGCATTATTGTTGTTGTTGTTGTATGGAAAAACTTACACGTCTTATTCTACATGTCACAGACGCTAAGGAATGGGACCCCATTCCGATCTCCCGACATAGGCCCTCTATCTCTCATCTCATATTTGCTGATGACCTAATTCTTTCGCCAAGGTAGATGTTAACAACGCATCTAACATTCATTCTATCATCCAACGCTTCGGCATTCTCGCTGGCTAATAAATTAATTATGCTAAATCAAAAATTATCTTCTCACCCAATACCCTACAAAATACTCGCCAACATATCTCTGTTATTCTTCGCATGCATACATCCTCCATTGTTGGTAAATATCTTGGACTACCCATCACAATGCTTCAACACCAAAGAGTAACGATTACCAGTATCTTCTTGATCGCATGCGCACTCGACTACAGGGATGAAAAACAAACTTTCTTAACCTGGCGGGTTGTACTACACTCTTCCAGTCTGTTCTAGCCTCCATTCCCACTTATGTCATGCAAAATAATCTTCTACCTACAAAATTTCTCAACCACATTGATCAAATTCAACGAAACATCCTCTGGGGCACTACCACCGAAAAGGAACATCTTCATCTAGTCAACTGGCAGCAAGTTACCCTCCCCAAACGACAAGGTGGATTGGATCTCCAAAAAACTAAAGGCAAAAACATGGCCCTTCTTATCAGTCTAGCATGTCATTTTCGCCAGCAACCCAATGCCCTTTGGGCACAAGTCCTTCGCGCCAAATATCACCACCAACCACAGTACCCCAACACTCTTACATCCAAAAAGCGTGCTTCCTTCATATGGAAGTCCTTAGTAAAAGGTTATTCCATTTACACACAAGCTATTAAATGGCAGATCGGCAAATCACTTATCAATGCATGGAATGATACTTGGCTACCTAATAACTGTGCCCTTTAAAGCCTTATCCAAGGCCCCCTCAATTCTTCTGAATCTACTACCACAGTTAACTAGCTCCTTCAACAAGGTCAATGGAATAACTCTCTAATTTCATTCCAATTGCCCCTCACATCCTGCGACTCATATATAATACATACTTTCACCCATCCCTTAACCAACATGATACGCTCTCTTGGGTTTTTTCACAAAATAACTTCTCCACTTCCTCTGCATATAATCTTTATCTGCGTATATCCGTCCCTGATCAACCATCCCTCCCTGACCTACCCTGGATCTGGAAGCTCAACATTCCACCAAAGCTCAAAACCTTCCTCTGGCTTCTCCTACTACAATGCCTCCCCATAGCCTCTTTCTTAGTCTACATCAATATGCTTACTACACCTAACTACCATCCTTGTCCTCAAGTCCCGGAAACACTCACCACCTCCACCTGTTTTTTCAATGTCCGAATGCAAAACGCACTTGGTCTTTCTTCCATATCACACCACCAACTACGAATTTCTCGGTCTGGCTCAAACTTTATTGTGCCACCCCATCGGAACCTTTCACCTATCACGGTAGTGATGTTCCTGCATCACTCATGGTTCCTTTTATCCTCTGGCATATTTGGAAAACCAGAAATGATAATCTTTTCAACAACCTCCACAACACCGTTCACCCCCAATTATCTTCTTCCACGTTATCGAATTTTACTCTTTATCTCCTATAAAACCAACAATCCCTTCTACTCATGTCCAACACATTACATGGTACACCCCCTCCCCCCCCGGTTGAAGCTCCCTTTTTCAAACTTAACACCAATGGCTCATTTAATCCTCACACGCTGCAAGCATCCACTGGAGAAGTTATTCGAAATCACCAAGGAGAGTGGATCCGAAGCTTCACTATGCCAATTGTTTGCTCTACAACTTTAGAATCTAAACTCCGAGCCCTCCTCTTAGGTCTCCAACTTGCAAATGACCTACTTCTCCTACCCTTAAAGATTGAAACAGATTCACATGTACTTATCTCCATGATCCGCAATGGGAGTTATGTATACTAACACCTTATTTTTATTGCAGGACCTTACTCCACCAGTTGTAGACAGTCACAATTTGCCACATATACCAGGAGGCAAACGGTGTAGCAGACGCCCTGGTAAAACATGGCATGCTCCTAGCTCCTTCTGAAGGCCAATTGTAGTGGAGTCCCATACTTTTTCTGTCTCCCCCACACTTTACTTTCGATGCTTTCAATAAGGACCTTTCAGACGTTATTGTACCACGATTGGTCCCCCTTTGTAATAATGTTACTGTTTAGCTTTTAATATAATTGTGTCCTTATTAGAAGGAAAAAAAAATGTATACCTAACAAGTTTTAGTAATCAACATTTTGTTGGAAGGAAAAAATTATGTTGTAGTTGCATTTAAAGAAAGAGAGAAGATATGCACTTCGTTTTCTAGTTCAATTACCTAATCAACTTTGGCATATAATGAGCATAATAACAGTACTTGCATTTAATTAACTAACTTTACAAAAAGTCATGTAAAGCTTACCAACAAGTACTTGGAGCATCTTAATTCTTTGCAATAAACATAATGTAAATCAATTTTATAGTCTTAATCTCAATGACAAATAATTGGCAAGTAAAAACAAAGGTAATTTTGTGAGGGCAAATCGATCCCGATATATAAATTTACCGCTAATGAGAAGACTTGTGCAATTTGGTTGAAGAACCAATATAGATTAGGTAAATATAATATTTTAAACAATATGGGATTGTTAGAAAGGTGAACTTCAAAGATTCAAAAATAAACATAAAGGAATTTAACAATATGAGCATAACGAGAGCTTCAAATGAGTCATGCCCTAAGCAGCAAGTTAAACTGCAGCTGTCTAGGCTTTAATGGGCGGATCCAAAATTTCAAGAAAATAAATGCATTACTATGCATATAGGTGGATATCCAAGATTTAATTGCCGTGTCCAAACATTAGTATTGATCAAGTTAATTTTCAAATCATATTTTGTAATTTTACTGTTATAGCGGTCAAGCTCAACTACTTGAATATGATAAAACTTAGTTCTATAACTTAACTTTTATAGTGGATAAAGTTCAATTCATGAACATAAGTGAAAATTAACCTTTATAGAGGATGGCATTTCCATCATCAGCAATAGAATATTAGAATCCCTGCGCTGGTAAACAGAAGTGATATGCAGCTATATTTCTTTTTTGGCAGCACAAGGAGAAGAGTAAAAAGATAATAGGGCTATGAGTAAAAGAAAGAAAGAAACTTTTGGTAGAGAAAGAGAAGCCGCTTGAAAACTACAAGTTCTACAATTTTCCTGTTTGTGATGAAGAGAGATACATAAAGTTCATCATTTTCAGTGACATTCTTTTGAGCCCCTAATTATACATGGGTTGATCGAGTGTTAGGATAGTGGCGTTACCAGATTGGCTCATATATATATACATGAAAAAAGAAACATAGTAATATATATTTAAATGCACGCATTTCAAAATTTGAACATATTGGATAGATTGTGTATATGAATTTACAAATTTCGAATCTTGATTCCATCTCTATTTAATGAACATCAACTCCTTTTCTTATCTATAATTTTGTTAGACTTTTTGGTTGAAACCAAATTTGTGGGTATATACAAAATGCAAATATATCAATCTAGTAAGGTTTAGTAAAACTATACTTTGTTGCAAGGAAAAGCTTAGGTTCCAGCTGCATCTAAATATTGAAATAACACAAGATATTTATGCTCCAGTGTCACCAAACACACACACTGCTTATCCAGTGAGGCAAGAATATAAACTCCATGTTAATTAACCGCAGTTAAACGAGAGAAGTCAATATGCGAATTATCTATATCATGCATCTATTGGTTTGAATTTGGAGTAAACACCCGATGCTAACAAGTTTTTACCACTCATATGGGTGCGATGACATGGTTTACGCAATTTGCAGAATAGATGTTTGATCTGATTCGCCAAAGGTGCTTAAGATTTAGGAAGACTAATTACACATCTTTGGTGACGGAACTTAGAAACCAGATTAATTTTGGAAAGAGACAATGAAGAAGCAACCAATGCAATGAATGACTAGACAGAGTAAATGTGATTAAGCAAAGAAGTTATAGTACATATTTAATTGGATCCCGTGTATGGACCAATATTTTTGTTGGTTTTGGTATAGATTTGTAATTTAATGACTAGCAGTTTCTGGAGAAATTTCACAAGAACTTTCCTTCTATATATCTAGAAATATTGACTTCTCAAGAGTGATATATAGAGAGAGAAATTCAACTTAAGCTTTATGGTTTCATTTGTTTGGGCTGACATTGAATAGTATGTCTAATGTGTCCAGAAGCTTGGCTTACATCTCGCCAATATATGTGGTTTAACACCACTTTTAAAAGACCAAGCCGTTTATGGTAAGATAATTGATTCAAAGATATTTTTAAGATGATAGTATTATTTTTGGGTATGTGTCTTCGCTAAATCCAAGCCCAACTATTATATTTATTACACCAAACATAGTTTTAGAGGCGGATGATTGACAACCCACTTCTCAAAAGCGAAGAAAAAACTGACTTCAAGCAGGTTTGTCACGATTCGGAATTTCCACACTCGGGACCGTGATGACGTCTAACATTTTACTTGCCAAGCAAGCCAACGTTAGAATAATTCTTATCCATTTTTAACAAAACAAATTAACTGATACCAATTTAACTGAATAACTGAAATAAAGTGAGAAAAACCATAATAACTGCAATATCTAAATACAATCCGAGAACTGGTGTCACAAGTGCACGAGCGACTAGAATAATATAGATAATGGTTTGTATGAAAGTTAAAACTGTCTAAAAAGAAATAAACAGCTAGGATAAAGGTAGGAGGGGACATGAGGGCTGCGAATGCCGAGCAGCCGTACCTCAAGTCTCCGTTAGATATCCGGTTCGAGCAATCTATTGAACGCAGCTGGGACCAACTCTAAAATATGCACAAGAAGTGCAGAGTGTATTATGCGTACAACTGACCCCATGTACTCTGTAAGTGCTGAGCCTAACCTCGACGAAGTAGTGACGAGGCTAAGGCAGGCCACTTATAATAACATGTACACAGTATAACAATAATAACAGGAAACGTAAAGCAATTAACTTATAAAAATAAACTCAATCCTCGAAATCAGTAAACTAGATCAGTCCTCCGAAACTCGTGTGAAAACATTGAAAGCTAACACAATGTAATAAAAAATACAAAACACATAATCCATTGCGGCGCGTAATCCGATCCCACCGTACAACCATTATCCTCCTTTATTTCACCTGTTTTGGCGTGCAACCCGATCCCACCGTATCAATATCCATATAGAAATCCTCCCTTATTTCACCGTATCAATATCACATATAAAATCCGTTGCGACGTGCAGCCTGATCCCACCAAAACAATATCGATCCTCCCTTATTCCACCCGTTATGGCGTGCAACCCCATCCATAAAAAAATTAATAAATGAAATCAACTCAGCAACTCAAATCACAAGAATCTCTACGATTATAGAATATGAAAGCAAAGTCAAATAATTGATACAAAGCAACAAGACAGTCAAATATATGACAATTAAAGAGTACAAATAAAACAATAAAGGCAAGTAACAATTAATTGTGGAAGCATGACAGAAACGAACATTTTAATACGAGAGAAATAAGTGACAAGTAGCAAGTTAAGGGATAGGAAATAATTAAAGCATGCAACAATTAAGACATGGAATAAAACAATTAATGAAATATGGAAAAATATGAAAACAAGTATTTTGACGGCGTATATACATTCGTCACCTCACATATACCGGCTACACATGTATTTCACATAGCACATAGCTCAAGGATTCCTAATTCCCTCAAATCAAGGTTAGACCCAACACTTACCTCACTCCGCAATTAACTCAAAGTTCAACCACCTCCTTGCCTTTCGAACAAGCCTCCAAACAAACCAAATCTAGCAAATTAGAAACTACTCATGAATGAAAGAGGTTCAGTTTAGATCATTATTGAAAAAGTCAACCCCGGGCCCGCTTGGTCAAAATACGAGATTCGGGCCAAAATTCGATTACCCATTCACCCCCGAGCTCGGTTATGTCATTAGTTTCAAAATTCTACCTCAATTCGAGGTCTAAATTCCAAATTTATAAAAATTCTTAATTTTACCCAATTCCCTAATTTCTACTTCGAAAATCCTAGATTTGATATTGAAATCTTATGAAATGTATTGGGTAATTGAAAAGAAGTAGATTAAAGTCACTTATCAATGTATTTAGGAAGAAATCTCTTGGGAAAATCGCCTCTAGGGTGTTTAGGGTTGAGAGTTTGAAAGAAATAAACTAAATCCCATTTTTCTGTTCTTTTGTCCAGGTGTAGATATCGTAATTGCGACCCGGGATTCGCAAATGCAAAGATTCAACATATCTGCTGCCATCACAAATTCGATGGTTTTGTTCGCAAATGCGAACTTGGACTTCCACAATTGCGACCATTTTGATCGCAAATGCGAACTCCGGTGAGGCCATACGGTATGGTGGAATAGAAATGGGCTGAGTGCCCGGAGCCAAATAATTACAAAATCCAATATCTCTATGGGGTGGCATCCCCCGCAGGTCTGCAGTAAACACCTCTGGAAACTCGCATACAACTGGTACTGAATCCATGGAAGGAATCTCCGCACTAGAATCACGAACATAGGCCAAATAAGCTAGACATCCCTTCTCGATCATACGTCGAGCCTTTACATAGGAAATAACTCTGTTGGTAGAGTGTCCTGGAGTCCCTCTCCACTCTAATCGAGGCATCCCCGGCATGGCTAAAGTCACCGTCTTGGTGTGACAATCCAATATAGCATTATAAGGTGACAGCCAATCCATACCCAAAATAACGTCAAAATCTACCATATCAAGAAGTAGAAGATCTACACTAGTCGCAAGACTCCCAATAGTAACCCCACACGAGCGATAGACACGATCTACAATAATAGAATCTCCCACAGGCGTGGACACATACACAGGAGCACTCAAAGAATCATGAGGCACAACCAGATATGAAGCAAAATAGGATGACACGTAGGAATAAGTAGAGCTCGGAACAAATAGAACTGAAGCGTCTCTATGGAAAAATGGAACAATACTTGTGATAATTATGTCAGATGACTCGGCCTCGGGCTTAGCTGGGAAAGCATAAAATCGAGAGTGGGCCCCACCAATCTGAAATAAGTCTCAAGGATGGACCCTAGCTGGCTGGCCTCCACCTCTAACGGCCTGACCCCCGCCTCTGGCTGCCTGACCCCTGCCCCTAGCTGGGTGAGCGGGCGGTGGAGAAACTGGTGCCGGAACCATGGCACGAGAACTCTACTATGGCATGCCGCCCAATAATCTCGGACAGAACCTCCTGATGTGACCAATACCACCACACTCAAAACACTCGTCCTGCTGCTAGGACTACTGAAGCTGAAACTGACCCGAACGAGCCGGATAACCATGGTGATAGCTCTGAATCGGAGGCGTACTGATAAGAGCTGATGGTGCACTGTAGACTAGCTGCCCAGAATGAGGTATATAAGGACTACGACTCACAGAAGCACTGTGAGATGCCTGAAGCGCTAACTAAAATGGCCTAGGAGGATGGCCTCTACTAAAAGTACCCCTGCCTCTAGATGAGGCACAACTGAAACCACCAAATGATGAGGTCTCCTATCAGACAACTGCCTCCTCTCCTAAGCACGAACCATCTCGATCCATCTAGCAATATCTACAGCCGTCTGGAAGGAAATATCACTCCCGGCCTCCTTAGCCATCTGTAGCCTGATAGTGTAAGTGATCCCATCAATAAATCTACTCAATCTCTCTCTCTCTCTCTCTCTCAGTAGGGAGCAAGATAATGGCATGACGAGCTAGGTCCACAAAACGAGTCCTGTACTGGGTAATAGTCATACTACCCTGCTGAAGACGCTCAAACTGCCTGCGATAATTCTTTCTCAGAGTGACAAGAATGAAATTCTCTAAAAATAGCTGTGAAAATTGATCCCAAGTAAGTGCAGGTGACCCAGCTGGTCTAGTCAACATATAATCTATCCACCACCTCTTGGCAGAACCAGTCATCTGAAACACAATGAAATCGACCCCATTGGTCTCAACTATACCCATGTTACGCAGCACCTTATGGCAGCAGTCTAGGTAATCCTGTGGGTCCTCAAAAGATGCACCACTGAAGTGAACTGGAAAAATCTTGATAAACTTGTCAAACCTCAACAAAGCCTCAAAAGACATAGCGGGCTTGTCACCGGCTTGTGCCGCAACAACCGGCTGAACCACCCCAACTGGAGGGGTTGTTGGAGTCTGATATTGGGGAGCCATCTGCTCCGGGGTGTAGTACCGGGAGTCTGTGCTCCTCCCTCAACCCTAGAGACGGCTGGTGCCACCAGGAATGTATTGGTCTGGCCACACTCTCCATAAGGCCCACCAAACGGACTAGAGCGTCCTGAAGCACTGGAGTGGCTATGAACCTCTCCGGGACCTGAGCTGGTCCAATGGGTACAGTCTGTGCTGGAACCTCCATATCAAAATCTACCTGAGGCTCCACTGTAGGTGTTGCTGCTCCAGTTCTAGGCTGAGCTCTACCTCTGCCTCGGCCTCTGGCACAACCTTGGCCTCGACCTCTGCCCCTGGTGTAGCTTCCACTGGGGGCTCTGGCTCCTGTCCGGCTACCGATGTTGGGGAGGATGTAACGACCCGACCCGTCGTTACGGGAGTTACCGCCCCATTTTCCCCGTTTTATGCTTCTATATGTTTCATTATATGTGTTTGGAGAATTTGAGGTAATTCGGATATAGAGTTCGGTTGGAAATGAGACAATAAGTCTCTTTATGAGAAGGTTAGTTTGGAAAAGTCAACCGAATGTTGACTTATGAGTTAGAAGGCTCGAAATGGATTTCCGATGATTCGACTAGTTTCGGGGGATGATTTGTGACTTAGGAGCGCAATCGGAATTGAATTTGGAGGTCCGGTGTAGAATTAGGCTTGAATTGGCTAAGGTTGGATTTTGGCAAATTCCGGATGGTAGGTGAGATTTTGATCCGAGGGTCGGAATGGAATTCCGAGAGTTTCAGTAGCTCCGTTAGGTGATTTTGGATATGCGTGCAAAGTTTCAGATCATTCGGAGGTGTTTAGGTCGGGTTTTAGATCAAATGCAAGTTTCGGAAGTTTTAGTTTAACTTAGGCTTGAATTCGTGGTAATTCGATGATTTTGGTGTTTATGATAGTGTTTTTATGTTACGAGCAAGTTTGAAGGAAGTAATAAAACATATCTGTGCATTTGGTTGAGGTCCCGAGGGCCTCGGGGTGAATTCGGGTGGTTAAACGAGAGTTTTGAGGTGTAATTGCATGTCAAATTTTCTGTCATCTGGTGTTTCTGCTTCTGCGGAAATGGACCGCAGAAGCGGTACCGCAGAAGCGGTACCGCAGAAGCGGGTACGTGGTCGCAGAAGCGGTCGTGGCCGGCTAGGGAAATTCCGCAGATGCGGAAGGTGGCTCGCACCAGCGGGTCCGCATAAGCGGACAAGGTGCCGCAGAAGCGATTTTGAAGGAACCGCAGAAGCGGACTTCGCGTCGCATAAGTGAAGTCCGGTCTTCTAAGTGAAAACCGCTTAAGAGGAAATGTGGCCGTAGAAGCGGTCCCGCATAAGCGAAAGCGGGACCGCAGAAGCGAAAATCGCTGGGCGACAGAAGGGTTTAAAAATAATATTTCATCCGCGACCCTTTCATATTTTTCCTCCATTGTTGACGTTCTTAAGAGCTTTGAACAAGGAAATTCGAGGGTTTTGACTGAGAATCACTTGGAGGTAAGTTCCTTGGCCTAAATATTCGAATTTATGGTAGAAATTACATGTAAATTGTAGAAAATTCATCAAAAACGGGTCAAGCTAGGGCTTGGAAAGCTGTGATGTAAAAATGGAATTTGGAGGGTCAAACGAGCTCCGATTTTGGTAAACTTTATATGCACGGACTCGTGGCGAGACGAGGAATCTGTTGGTGTGATTTTCGGAATTTTTCGAGAAGTGGGCCCGGGGCTCGGGTTTTACCAACTTCGTGAATTTTAGTACTTTTCGAGTATTTTTGATTGGGTTATGTTTCTTTAACCCATATTTATGTATTCGTTGTGATTTTGACTAGATTCGACGCGCGAGGAGGTCGATACGAAGGGAAAAGGCATTGCGGACCATTCTACGGCCGGTTAGAGGTGAGTAGTTGGTGTATATGATGGCCTGAGGGTTTGAAACCCCGGCTTATCACATTGTGACGCTATTGTAGGGCGTGACTCGCACCCCATGGCAGGTGCGGGATTGGTTATGACTGGGGATTGAGACTTAGTCCATCCCGAACAAGAATATTTCTATATTGGCGACTGATACGCACCCTGTATTGAATATATCTGGGCTTATTGCCGTGTTTGGGGCCTTGTGCCGATCTGTAGCATCCTTAGAGGATGATTGTCATTGTGATAGCATGCTTTGTATAATCATTGATCTCAGTCCTGTGTTTAATCACTGTTATGAAACGCTAAGTCACTTTTCCTGAAGTTAAATATCTAAAGTATATTCTTCTTAATAAATTGGAAATTGGGAAATTAATTGAATCTGTTACGTGACTCATATGCATATTGTGGACTGAGTATGGATCGGGCTGTACGCCGCAGCGAATCGTATGATTATATTGCGCTTGGGCTGAAGGAGCCCCTCCGGAGTCTGTACACACCCCCAGTGAGCGCCGTCGACGTTAAATGGATCCGGCTACGCGCCGTAGCGGTCATGTGCATTGCATTGCATCTTTACATTATACTTGACTGATATATTTGGAGTTGTTTTGCTGTTAGTTCGTAGTTAGGTGTTGGACTGTTAGTTTTAGCTTTACTTTGTGGCATTTCGTGGATTTCTTATCTTCAGACATTTTATATGCTTATTACTCACTGAGTCGGTAGTACTCACCCCTACTCTCTGCACCTTGTGTGCAGATTCAGGTACACCGGAGGCTTAGCTGAGCAGTCTTTGTTTCCCAGAGCTTATCAGAGTTGTTGAGGTAGCTGCTTGACGTTCGCAGGACCTGACTACTCTTCCTATTTCAGTTTTATTTATATATACATTTCCAGACTTGAGTATTTTCGTTCAGATATTGTTATTCAGATTGTTTTAGAGGCTCTAGACTCGTGACCCCAGGTCTTTGGGAGCGTTTTTATCAGACTTCGTGTCTTTCTCAGTATTATTCTATTATAAATATTGGATTATTATTCTAAAACCATTATAATCTCTTTAGATTGTCGGTTTGAGGTTTACGGTTAATTTGGGAACGATTGTGGTCTGGCTTGCCTAGCAATATTGTTGGGCGCCATCACGACCGGGTTTGGGGTCGTGACACGCGTTTTCGCCATCTGCGAGAGAACAAGAATAGAAGGCTTCAATTATCAATGATAGAATAAAATCACACGATAGAGAAGAAAAGAAGTGAAATTGTTCCTAAACTCCATAGCCTCTGGAAGATAAGTACAGATGTCTCCGTATCGATCCCTCAGACTCTACTAAGCTTGCTTGTGACTCGTGAGACCTAGATAACCTAGTGATCTGATACCAACTTGTCACGATCCGAAAATTTCACCCTTGGGATCGTGATAGCGCCTAACATTTTACATGCCAGGCAAGCCAACGTTAGAATAATTCTTATCCATTTTTAACAAAACAAATTAATTGATACCAATTTAACTGAATAACTAAAATAGAACTGAAATAAAGTGAGAAAAAACATAATATCCGCAATATCTAAATACAATCCCAGAACTGGTGTCACAAGTGCACGAGCGACTAAATAATACAGATAAAGGTCTGAATGAAAGTAAAAAACAATCCAAAAAGAACTAAACAGCTAGGATAAAGGTGGACGGGGACTTCAGGACTATGAACGTCGAGCACCTGTACCTCAAGTCTTCGTCAGATGTCCAGTCCGAGCAATCTACTGACTGCCACTGGGACCAACTCCAAAGTCTGCACAACAAGTGAAGAGTGTAGTATGAGTACAACCAACCTTATGTACTCTGTAAGTGCCGATCCTAACCTCGACGAAGTAGTGACGAGTCTAAAGCGGGTCACTTACAATAACCTGTACGTAATATAACAATAATAACATGAAAGAAATGCAGGAAACGTAAAGCAGTTAACTGATAAAAATAAACTCAATCCCCGAAATCAGTAAAACCAGAAACATCAGTCCTCCGAAACTCGTATGAAAACACTGAAAGCTAACACAATGTAGTAAGGAATACAAAACACATAATCCGTTGCGGCGCACAATTCGATCCCACCGTATAACCACAATCCTCCCTATTTCACTCGTCGCGGCGTGCAACCCGATCCCACCGTATCAAAATCAATATAATAATCCTCCTTTATTTCACTATATCAATATCACATATAAAATTCGTTGCGGCGTGCAACCCTATCCCACCATATCAATACAATCCTCCCTTATTCCATCTATTGCAGCATACAACCTGATCCATAAAAAAATCAATAAATGAAATCAACTTAGCAACTCAAATCACAAGAATCTCTACGATTACAAAATATGAAAGCAAAGTCATAACGGAACCTCGTACAAATCAAGAAATGATACAATTAATACAAAACAACAAGACAGACAAATATATGACAAGTAAAGTGTACAAATAAGACAATTAAGGCAAGTAGCAATCAATTGTAGAAGCATGGGAGAAACGAATATTTTAATA
Organism: Nicotiana attenuata; assembly: GCF_001879085.1. Taxonomy (NCBI): domain Eukaryota; kingdom Viridiplantae; phylum Streptophyta; class Magnoliopsida; order Solanales; family Solanaceae; genus Nicotiana; species Nicotiana attenuata. The sequence goes on along the minus strand of NW_017670410.1, from coordinate 172,724 downwards.
CGATAGAAATAAGTGACAAGTAGTAACTTAAGGCATAGGAAATAATTAAAACATGTAACAGTTAAGACATGAAATAAAACAATTAATGAAATGCGGAAAAATATGGAAACAGGTATTTTGACGGCGTATATACACTCGTCACCTCGCATATATGCCGCTACTCATGTATTTCACATAGCACATAGCTCAACTGTTCCTAATTCCCTCAAATCAAGGTTAGACCCAACACTTACCTCACTCCGCAATCAACTCAAAGTTCAACCACGACCTTGCCTTTCGAACAAGCCTCCAAACCAACTAAATCTAGCAAATTATTGGCCAAACAATTCAACATAAGCTATAGAAACTACTCACGAATGAAAGAGGTTCAATTTAGGTCACTATTGAAAAAGTCAACCCCGGGTCGGCTTGGTCAAAACCCGAGATTCGGACCAACATCCGGTTACCCATTCACCCCCGAGCTCGGTTATGTAATTAGTTTCAAAATTCGACCTCAATTAGAGGTCTAAAATTCCAAATTTATAAAAATTCTTAATTTTACCCAATCCCTAATTTCTACCTTGAAAATCCTAGATTTGATGTTGAAATCTTATGAAATGTACTGGGTAATTGAAAAGAAGTAGATTAAAGTCACTTATCAATGTATTTAGGAAGAAAATCTCTTGGAAAATTGCCTCTAGGGTGTTCAGGGTTAAGATTTTGAAAGAAATGAACTAAATCCCGTTTTCCCTTTCTTTTGTGCAGGCGCAGATGTCGCAATTGCGAACCCCGAATGTGAACTTGAACTTCCGCAATTGCGACCATTTTGATCACAAATGCAAACCAATCCCCCCCCCCCTCCCAGCACTTTATCGCAAATGCAAACTATCTGTTTGCAAATGCAAACCTGACAAAGGCCCTGAACTTTCGCAAATGCAAACACGGATCTCGCAATTGCGAGGTCTGAGGCCTGCACCAGAACCAGCAAAGTTCCTAACTCCTTCAATATTTCGCCACGCATCCGAAACTCATCCGACCCTTCGAGACTCCAAACTAAACATGTACACAAGTTTAATAACATCATACAAACTCGCTCACGCGATCAAAATACCAAAATAACACCTAGAACTATGAATAGGACACCAAAACAAATGAAAATTTCAAAGAAACTTAAGAACATTCAAGTTTTCAACCGGACGCCCGAATTAAGTCAAATCAACTCCGTTTTGCAACAAATTTTACAGAAAAGTTACAAATACTGAATCGAACCTATACCAAGTTCCGGAACCGAAATTCAAACCCGGTAGCAACAAAGTCAAACTATGGTCAAACTTAGGAATTCTTTAAACCTTTAAATTTCTAGTTTTTAACAAATCACGTTAAATCAAGCTAGGGACTTCCCAGTTCGATTCCGGGTATACATCCAAGTCCCATATCATGATACAGACCAAGCGGGACCGTCAAAATACTGATCTGGGTCCGTTTTCTCAAACTGTTAATCGAAGTCAACTCAAATGAGTTTTAAGGTACGATTTCAGATTTTCATCAATTTTCTCATTAAAACCTTCCGGAAAAAGGACACGGACTGTGCATGAAAATTTTGAAAAAAGGCTAAATAGAGCTATTGGAGGTCTCAAAACACATAAATAAAGGTCAAAACTGGGAATGACCTATCAGGTTATCACAAGGTTCCACGTGGGATTGAATATTGAAAGTTCCTTCCGAGCAAGAATGTTGGAATTTGTTGGTATCTCAACAGGAAAAATACCTTATTATTATCTACTTCTCTCATCTTGAAATAGTCAAATTAAACGTTACAAACTAGCCATTGAAAATCAGCCGTTGGAAACTAGCTGTTAATTAGTCGTTGGAGCAACACCTATATAAACATGATTTTTGGAGAGCTAAAGACACACTTTTCTCAAACTTCCTCTTCCTCCTATACATGGCACTCTTGTGAACAATGAGTTCCAACTCTCCTTTCTATTTCTACTCCTTCTTCTATGCTGGGTTTTTTTTTTTTATTGAATTTTCTGCTAGTTCTGTTTCCGGTTTAATTACTGGAAGAGCTTGTTGAATCCTAGGGGATACGCCTAATTTATTTTCTATTGTGTAGGCGAAATATCCTTAAGGCCAGTATCCTTGACACGCGTCAAGCTAAATATTATTCTCCATAATTGATTTTTCCAACAATCTTAAGGATATTTCTTACACTATTCTTATGGAGAATATCAAATCTGATAGTTTCGCTATTTGATACTCAAACTCGCGAACATGGAAGAAGCACAAACCAACTAATTTTTCCAATAATTTTGGAATTTCGTGAGTAATAGATGATGAACAAATGAATATAATTATTATTATTATTGGTGTCATTGCTGGGTATGTTGTTGTTGGTGGTGGTGGTGGTGTCACTGCAGCATTAATGGTTTCAGAAAACTTCTCTAGTGGACTCTAAAGGCGGTAATTTCTTCCACTTGACATGGATTTGTGGTACATAATATTTAAGTACCAGGTACGCGTAATTAGACTATACCTTCTAAGTTTTTATTCTTTCCCGCTTATTATTGAGAATATAATTAATAGGCATATGAACTTTAGCCTCAAGAATACATATAATGTTCTCCAATTTTAGAAGTTTTTATGGTTAATATTAGTGTATTAGGTGAAGTGGATATATCTGTATAAACTGTGTCTCATCATGCTTGAATGCTCACATATATTTGCTAAAGCATTTAACAATATATATTTAAAAACTTTTGAGTTCTTGAATTTTGATGATTTTGCATTTATCTTTAAAATGTTTACATCTACCAACTATCTTAATTGGTGAATTATTATTTCTATTAAGGTTTAAGTCTCTAACTAATTATGAGTTGTGGAAAGAGTATTTGATTAATGTGAAACTTTTGAAAGTGTAGGGGGGCCGGAATATCTTGCCCGAGTTATGTTGCCTAATACAAAGAAGACAAAAAGTGAAAAAATTGTGTATTAAAATTATAGTGTTGAAGCCTTATAAAATTGAATTTTTTTGCAGTGAAACATTTGGGTCGAAGAATTATTGAATTATGACCCGTTTTCTACAAATTTGAGATATTTTTGTAGAAGTTAAAGTTGCTTCTATGTTTAAAATATTTTATTTTGGTATTAGAATAAGGAGATACCAAATGAAAATAAATTCTTATATGAGTTGAAAGATGTTTCAAAAGGCACTTGTATAGAAGTCAAGTTTCATTTTATTTGAGATAATGTGTGCCTTATTTGAGAAATACTATGAGTTAGTATTCTGTATGTGGATTTTTCACTGTATTAGAAAGATACAGTGATGATATTGAATCTCTAATTCAGATGAGAAAAAAATTCACTAGTAATTGTGTGATCACCTTTTGATGGGGTGTTGTAGTATTGGAAATGAGTGGCAATAAGGCTGATTAAGTAACCTCTTGGTGAGTATTCCACTAGGAATTAAATCGACCATATTTATGTCGATTAATTGTGATTGTCAAGGCGCAATAGCCATTGTAAGAAAATAAATCATACAATGGGAAGAGTAAACACATTATCTTGAGACATGATGTGATAAAGCAATTGCTTAGAGATGAGAACTTTGTATATATATTATGTATAGTCAAAAGAGGATTTGGCAGATCCTTTGACTTATAAGTGAAACATCAAGGGGAATGGAACTTTTGCCGATTTGAGATGTATCAACAATGATGGTGACTCAACCTATGTTATTGGAGATCCCATGAAGTAGGTTCATATGGGTAATAAGAAGTTATTAGTTGATCAAATATGCATTATTAAATTATGTCCCTTCCGATAATATGTGTGTATATAGTGCAATACTGCAAGGAATGTGAGGCTGAGTAATTAAACTCTTAATCCAATAATCCATTGACTTTCTAGGTGGTGTATTGCGCTACAAACTAGCCGTTGGAAATAAGTCGTTAACTGGCCGTTGGAAACTAGCCGTTAATTTGCCGTTGAAGCAACACCTATGTAAACATGGTTTTTAGAGAGAAAGACACACTTTCCTCAAACTCCTTCTTCCTCCTATACATGGCACTCTTGTGAATAATGATAGTTATAACTCTCCTTTCTATTTCTCCTCCTTCTTCTATGTTGGATTTTTATGGAATTTTCTGCTAGTTCTATTCTCAGTTTAATAACTAGAAGAGCTTGTTGAATCTTGGAGAATACACCTAATTTATTTTTTATTGTGTAGGTGAAATATTCTTAAGGACAGAGTGCTTGACACGCCTCAAGCTAAATCTTATCTTTCATAATCAATTTTTCCCACAATGAATGCATCTCCTCCGCCCGCGTGAAAGACTTCTATCTCAGCCGGGAATTTTTCTTAGACTGTTAAAAATTTTACTTAAAGCACGCCTACTCATGATGCTCCATATCACTACTAGAATTCCTGCAAAAAGCGACCAAAGTTGGTCTGTCAAGAAAAGCGACCAAGGTTGGTCGCTAAACTGGTGAAAATAATAAAGTAATGATTTTAAATAAATTAGCGACCAACATTGGTCGCCAATTGATCGAAAATTTTGTCAAACTGTTGACCGGACTGGTCAGAATTGCTTGGTCAAAGAATTACTCAGATTAGCGACCAACGTTGGTCGCTTTATGGGAGCCACTTATTAAATTTTAATAATTATAATAATAAATAAAATTTAAAATTAGTGACCAAAGTTGGTCGCCACATAAAGAGTAAACAGATGGAGACCAACTTTGGTCGCTAATTTGAGACCCAGTTATAAAATTTTAATAATTATAATTTTGTTTAAAAAAAATTATAAAATATAAATAAATATAATTCAACTTTAGCGACCAATGTTGGTCGCTCAGTAGAATATAGACCAACTTTGGTCGCTAACCTGGGACCCAGTTAATATTTTAAATATTATATGAAAGATAAATAAATCTGATTTAAATTTAGCGTCCAACTTGGGTCGCTAATTTAAAATTATGTACATTTAGCGACCAAAGTTGGTCGCTGTTTAGGTCAACATTGGTCAAAATTAAAAATCACTTTTGTATTTACTAAATAAATAATATAAATATTAACCGTTAACATTTTTGTAATACAAGGGGTGAATAGTACTACGAAGCGTGCGTGTGT
>NW_017670410.1:137306-164750 GCF_001879085.1 Nicotiana attenuata | reverse complement strand
AATATAGCGACCAAAGTTGGTCGCATTTTTAGATCCAGAGTCAAAATCGGGTTAGCCCTCCCAATGTCTTATTTTCTTACCAAAAATTTCCCAAATTCTCTCTCAACATATTCTCCTCCCCTTCTCTGTTTCCCTTACACAAATCAATCCGCTCACCCCTTGCCACTGTCGCCGGAGCCGCTACCGCCGCTACCATTGTCGCCGGAGCCGCTGTCCCCCACCCCTTTCCACCACTGCTTTTTAATCCTCCTTTAATCTACCAAGGTTAGTAATCTACCTTCTTAGCTTTTTAATTATTAGTTTTTGCTATATAATTTTATGTAATTTTTCAGAATTTTTGTCTATTTAGTATTAGGATTTTTGGTTTGAACTACATTAGATTTATGAAATTAAGGTAGAAATTATGATCTTTTAGTTCTTGTATTAATTTATATTGAGTTAAATTATGAAAAGAAACAATTCATACATTAGCAATACCTAAATAAGAGTACTTGTAAATACATTGTCCTAAATAAGAATACATTATAAATACTTGAATTAACTAAATTAATTTGTTCTTGCTTTATTTATATAGATGGAACATCATACTTGGATGTACAATAGAAATTATCCTAATCGGCGGGGATTGTGGGAGGATTTTGTAGAAGGGGTTGATGAATTTATTAGACATGCAATGTCACTTCCGCCATACATAAATGAAGGAGTAATTAGGTGCCCTTGTATTAGGTGCGACTGTATGAAGTTTGAAAAACCGGAGGAAGTTAAGGTTCATCTTTATAGTAAGGGGTTTATAGCGAATTACTTTGTATGGACTAGTCATGGAGAGATCGATGGTTGTGACGACCCAAAGGGGTAATCACCTATTTTCTTACTCATTCCGTGCTTCCGAGGCCTTGAAACCTCATTTAGGGTTTTCTCGATTTGCATGCGCAGTCCGGGCGCGTAGCCGGAAAGCTTAAATATGAATTCTGTGAGAAAAATGCTAAATTTTGATATTAATTTGAATAAATTTGACTTCGGTCAACATTTTGGGTAAACGGACCCGGACCCGTGATTTGACGGTCCCGGAGGGTCCGTAGGAAAATATGGGACTTGGGCATATGCCCGGAATCAAATTCCGAGGTCCCAAGCCCAAGAAATGAATTTTTGTGAGAAATTGTTTTCTGGAAATGATTAAGGAAAATAAAAATGAAATTTGATTAAAAGACTGTGGTATCGGGCCCGTATTTTGGTTCCGGCGCCCAGTACAAGTCTTATATATGGTTTAAGCGCTTTCTGTAAAGTTTGGTTGAAATCGGATGTCGTTTGACGTGTTTCAGACTTAAAATGGAAAATTGATGTTTTATGAAAAGTTGGAAGAAATCATGAGTTTTGAGGCTTGATGTGATGTTATTTTGGCGAAATGATCGCACGGATGAGTCCGTAGGATGTTTTTGAGGTTGTGTGCATATTTGGTTTGGAGCCCTGAGGGCTCGGGTGAGTTTTGGATAGGTGTCGGATTGCATTTCTCATTTTGGAAAAATCTGGTATTAGCTGATCTGCAGGATTCGCATTTGCGAAGCCAGAGTTCGCAAATGCGATGGTCCAGCTATCGCAAATGCGGAGGCTGGTTCGCAAATGCGAAACCAGCCTAGGCCGGCCAAGGTTCGCAAATGCGAAGCCAAACATCGCAAATGGGATGGTCACTGGTTCGCAAATGCGAGACCCAATTCGCAAATGCGAAGGTCCCCTGGTTGGCCTGAGTTCGCAAATGCGAACAGTAATGTCGCATTTCCCAAGCCTGCAGGATTCTGTCACGACCCGGATTTCCCACCTTCGGGAGTCGTGATGGTGCCTACTAATAGGATCTAGAAAAGCCAATTAATTTAATACCTCTCTTGACAACATCAACAATATAAAGAAAGACGAGACAATTAATATAAAAGCGGAAGTCTCAAAACATAAATAACTGAAACCAAGTGCGGAAGCTCAAATACATCTTTACCCAGATCTAGTGTCACTAACTCACGAACTTCTACAGAATGCTAAATACAAAAGTCTGAATAAAACACAGTATTGTCTGATCCGATACAAAGGAAATCAAACGAAAAACAAGGATAAGAGAGACTCCGGAAGGTGGGAAATCCGGGTCGTGACAAGTTGGTATCAGAGCACTAGGTTACATAGGTCTCGCTACTCACGGACAAACTTAGTAGAGTCTGAGGGATCGGTACGGAGACGTCTGTATTTATCCCCCAGAGGCTACGGAGTTAGGAAAATTTCACTTTTGTTCCTTCTTGTCGTGCGATTCTGTTTCTCAAATACTGATTGTCTTTCTACTCTGTTGTTTCGCAGATGGCGAGAACACGTGCTTCCTCTTCTACCGCACAGCAGCCCAAGCCCCCAGCAGCAGTTCCTACGAGGGGTAGAGGGCGAGGCCGAGGCCGTGCCAGAGGTCGAGGCAGGGGCAGAGCTCAGCCCCGAGCAGCAGTCCCAGAGGTGGAGCCTCATGCGGATTATGATGAGGAGGTTCCATCCACAGCAGCTCCGGTGGGCCCAGCTCAGGTCCCAGAGGGGTTCATAGCCACCCCAGTTCTTCAGGACGCTCTGGTCAGATTGGTAGGCTTTGTGGAGAGCGTCACTAGAGCGGGTTTGCTTCCAGTAGCACCAGCCACTTCTCAGGCTGGAGGAGGAGTTCAAACTCCTGCTATACGTACTCCGGAGTAGGTAGCTCCCCAGGCTCAGGTTCCAGTGGTTCAGCCAGCTGTGGCAGTTCAGCCAGGTATTGTGACTCAGGCCGGCGATGGAGCGGCTATGTCCTCAGATGCTTTGTGGAGGCTTGATAGGTTCTCCAAGCTCTTCACCACCACATTCAGGGGTACTTCTTCAGAGGATCCACAGGATTTCTTATTTAGCTGTCATGAGATCCTTCGGACTATGGGTATTGTGGAGACCAATGGGGTCGACTTCGCCACTTTTCGACTAGCAGGATCCGCCAAGACTTGGTGGAGGGACTATTGTTTATCCAGACCAGCAGGGTCGCCATCATTGACTTGGGACCAGTTTGCAGAGTTGTTTTTGGAGAAGTTTCTCCCAGTTACTCAGCGAGAGGCTCTTCGCAGGCAGTTCGAGCGCCTCCAGCAGGGCTCTATGACAGTCACCTAGTATGAGACTCGATTCATTGATCTAGCACGCCATGCTATTGTTATACTCCCCACCGAGAGAGAGAGGGTGCGGAGGTTTATTGATTGATTGATTCAGCCGATCCGTCTCCAGATGGCTATGGGAGCCGGGAGTGAGATTTCTTTTCAGGAGGCGGCCAATACGGCCCGTAGAGTTGAGATGGCTCTTGCACGGGGAGGTGGTCATGGGTCAGATAAGAGGCCCCGTCATGCAGGTAGATTCAGTGGTACCTCGTCTGTAGGTGGGGATTCTTATGGTAGAGGCCATCCTCCGAGGCCCTTTCAGTCAGCCCTACAGGTCTCACATGGTACTTCAGGTGGTCGTGGCTCTCAGCCGCAGTCTTCTGACCAGCAGCTTTTCAGTTCACCATCAGCACCCATCAGCGCACCACCACTCCGTTATTCTCAGCAGCCGGGGCTTGTTACACGTGTGGCGACACGAGACACATTGCCAGGTATTGCCCACGAGCTTCTGACAGCTCCAACAGCAGAGTCCTCGTCCTATGATTCAGGCATGAGGTGATCCACAGGCCACCCAGCCAGCTAAAGGCGGGGGTAGAGGCCATAGAGGCGGAGGTAGAGATCATAGAGGTGGAGCTCGAACCGCCAGAGGTAGAGGCCAACCAGCAGCCGATCGTCCCAGAGACATGGTTCAGGGAGGTGGGGCTCAGCCCCAGTGTTATGCTCTTCTAGCCAGGCCAGAGGCTGAGTCTTCAGATGCAATCATTACAGTTACTATTCTGGTCTGTGATAGGGATGCTTCAGTGCTATTTGACCCTGGGTCTACGTATTCATATGTGTCGTCCTATTTTGCACCCTACCTGGTTATGCCTAGTGATGCTTTGGGTATTCCTGTTTATGTATCTACACCGGTGGGGGATTCTATAGTGGTCGACTGAGTTCATCGTTCCTGTGTGGTAGTGTTTGAGGGTCTTGAGACCCGTGTTGATTTATTGCTCTTAGACATGGTGGATTTCGATGTTATATTAGGGATGGATTGGTTGTCCCCGTATCATGCTATCTTGGATTGTCACGCCAAGACCGTGACCTTGACTTTGCCAGATTTGCCCCGATTGGAGTGGAGAGGGACCCCAGGTCATGCCACCCGCAGTGTTATTTCATATGTGAAGGCTCGACGCATGGTCGAGAAGGGGTGTTTAGCTTATCTGGCGTATGTTCGCGATTCCAACACAGAGGTCCCTCCTATTGATTCTGTTCCTATTGTTCGAAAGTTCCCCGAGGTTTTCCCTTCAGACCTGCCGGGTATGCCGCCCGACAGGGATATTGATTTCTGTATTGATCTGGCTCCAGGCACCCAGCCCATTTCCATTCTGCCGTATCGCATGGCCCCGCCAGAGTTGAAAGAGTTAAAGGATCAGTTGCAGGACTTGTTGGAGAAGGGTTTCATTAGACCCAGTGTTTCTCCTTGGGGTGCGCCGGTGTTATTTGTGAAGAAAAAGGATGGTTCGATGAGGATGTGCATTGATTACCGGCAATTGAACAAAGTGACGATTAAGAACAAGTATCCACTGCCGAGGATTGATGATTTGTTCGACCAGCTTCAGGGTGCAAAGGTGTTTTCAAAGATAGACTTGAGATCTGGCTACTACCAGGAGGATTAGGGCGTCTGATGTCCCTAAGACAGCATTCCGCACTCGGTACGGGCATTATGAGTTCCTGGTCATGTCGTTTGGGTTGACCAATGCCCCAGCAGCATTCATGGAGTTGATGAACCGAGTGTTCTGGCCTTATTTGGACTCGTTCGTGATAGTCTTTATTGATGATATTCTGGTGTACTCTCGCAGCCAGGAGGAGCACGAGCAGCACCTCAGAGTGGTTCTTCAGACTCTGAAGGATAGTCAGTTATATGCTAAGTTCTCGAAGTGCGAGTTCTGGTTGAGTTCGATTTGCATTTCTAGGTCACGTTGTATCAGCAGAGGGTATTCAGGTGGACCCGAAGAAGATAGAGGCAGTCAAGAACTGGCCTTGACCAGCATCAACTACAGAGATTTGGAGTTTCTTGGGGTTGGCAGGCTACTACAGATGGTTCGTGGAGGGGTTTTGATCTATCGCAACCCCGATGACCAGATTGACCCAGAAGGGTGCCTAGTTCAGATGGTCCGATGAGTGTGAGGCGAGCTTTCAGAAGCTCAAGTCAGCTCTGACTACGGTCTTTTGCCCTCAGGCCCAGGGCCTTATACAGTCTATTGTGATGCTTCCCGTATTGGGCTTGGTGCAGTATTGATGCAGGATGGCAAAGTCATAGCCTATGCTTCGAGGCAATTGAAGATCCACGAGAAGAATTATCCGGTTCATGATCTAGAGTTGGCAGCCATTGTTCATGCTCTGAAGATTTGGAGGCATTATCTATATGGCGTGACTTGTGAGGTGTACACTGATCACAAGAGTCTTCAGTACTTGTTCAAGCAGAAGGAGTTGAACTTGAGGCAGAGGAGGTGGTTGGAATTATTGAAAGATTATGACGTTACTATTTTGTATCACTCGGGGAGAGCCAATGTGGTGGCCGATGGATTGAGTAGGAAGTCCGCCAGCATGGGTAGTCTTGCTTATATTCCGGTCAGCCAGAGACCGCTTGCCTTGGATATTCAGGCCTTGGCCAATCGATTTGTGAGGTTGGACATTTCTGAGCCTAGCAGAATGTTAGCTTGCACGATCGCTCGTTCTTCATTATTGGAGCGTATCCGTGATCGGCAGTTTGATGATCCCCATTTGTGTGTCCTGAGAGACACGGTACAGCGTGGAGGTGCCACGAAGGTGACCTTAGATGATGATGGTATTTTGAGATTGAAGGGGCGAGTTTGTGTGCCCAATGTCGATGGGATTCGAGAGTTGATCTTAGCGGAGGCCCATAGTTCTATTCACCCGGGCGCCACGAAGATGTATCAGGACTTACGGCAGCATTATTGGGGGCGTAGGATGAAGAAAGATATTGTTGCATATGTGGCTCGATGTTTGAACTGTCAGCAGGTTAAGTATGAGCATCAGAGGCCTGGTGGTTTGTTTCAGAGGATTGAGCTTCCCGAGTGGAAGTGGGAGAGGATTACCATGGATTTCGTTACTGGACTTCCATTGACTCGGAAGAAGTTCGATGCGATATGGGTTATTGTTGATAGGCTGACCAAGTCAGCACATTTCATTCCTGTGGCAGTCTCCTATTCATCCGAGAAGTTAGCTGAGATCTATATCCGGGAGATTGTTCGCCTTCATGGTGTGCCGGTATCTATCATTTCGGACCGGGGTACGCAGTTTACCTCGCGTTTCTGGGGTGCAATTCAGCAAGAGTTGGGCACACGGATTGAGTTGAGCACAGCGTTTCATCCTCAGACGGACGGTCAGTCCGAGCGGACTATTCAGATTTTGGAGGATATGCTCCGAGCCTGTGTCATTGATTTTGGAGGCTCGTGGGACCAATTTTTGCCTTTAGCAGAGTTCGCCTACAACAACAGCTACCAGTCTAGCATCCAGATGGCTCCATATGAGGCATTGTATGGTAGGCGATGTCAGTCTCCAGTTGGATGGTTTGAGCCGGGAGAGACTCGGTTATTGGGTACAGATTTAGTTCAGGAGGCCTTGGATAAGGTCAAGATCATTCAGGACAGGCTTCGTTCGGCTCAGTCGCGGCAAAAGAGTTATGCGGATCGTAAGGTTCGGGATGTAGCTTTCATGGTTGGTGAGCGGGTCTTGCTCCGGGTGTCGCCTATGAAGGGCGTGATGAGATTTGGGAAGAAGGGCAAGCTTAGCCCCAGGTTCATTGGTCCATTTGAGATTCTCGATCGTGTGGGAGAGGTGGCTTATAGGCTTGCCTTGCCGGCTAGCTTGTCAGTCGTGCATCCAGTGTTTCCTGTGTCCATGCTTCGAAGGTATCACGGTGATCCAGCTCACGTATTAGATTTCAGCACTGTCCAGTTGGACAAGGATCTGTCTTATGTGGAGGAGCCGGTAGCTATTCTAGACCGGCAGGTTCGACAGTTGAGGTCGAAGAGTTTTCCTTCAGTGCGTGTCCAGTGGAGAGGTCAGCCTCCTGAGGCATCGACCTGGGAGTCCGAGTCTGATATGCAGAGCCATTATCCTCATCTATTTCCCGACTCAAGTACTTCTTTCTTTTGTCCGTTCGAGGACGAACGGTTGTTTTAGAGGTGGAGAATGTGACGACCCAAAGAGTCATCACCTGTTTCTCTTTCATTCCTTGCTTCCGAGGCCTTGAAAACCTCATTTAGGCTTGCCTCGATTTGCGTGCGCAGTCCGAACACGTAGCCGGAAAACTTAAATATAAATTCTGTGTAAAAATTGATGAATTTTGATATTAATATGAATAAAGTTGACTTTGGTCAACATTTTGGGTAAACGGACCCGGACCCGTGATTGGACGGTCCCGGAGGGTCCGTAGAAAAATATGAGACTCGGGCATATGCCCGGAGCTGAATTCCGAGGTCGAGAGCCCGAGAAATGAATTTTTCTGTGAAATTATTTTTCAGAAATTAATATGGAAATTTGAAAAGGAAATTGATTAGAACGTGTGGGTATCGGGCCCGTATTTTGGTTCCGGTGCCCGGTACAGGTCTTATATATGGTTTAAGCGCTTTCTGTGAAATTTGGTTGAAATCGGACGTCATTTGACGTGTTTCGGGCCTTAATATCTAAAAATGAAAGTTTATGAAGTTTGATGAAAAAGCGATGATTTTGAGGTTTAATTCATTGATTTTGATGTTATTTTGGCGATTTGATCGCACGGTTGAGTTCGTATGAGTTTGTTTAGTTAGTGTGTGTGTTTGGTTAGGATCCCCGAGGGCTCGGGAGTGATTCGGAGGTGGTTCGGGGTATTTTGAACTTAGTAAAAAGTTGCAGAAAATCTAGTGTTTGTGCACAGGGATTTCCTTCTTCGCGTTCGCACTTTTCCCCTCGCGTTCGCGTAGCTCTGTGTCTTCCTCCTTCGCGTTCGCGTCTTTAACCTCGCGAATGCCTAAGCCAAATTCAAGGCCCCAGTAATTCCTTCTTCACGTTCGCATTCCACAGTTCGCGAACGCGTAGCTTTGCCATTTCCCTAATCGCGTTCGCGTGGTCCCTCACGCGTTCGCGTATAACAAAGTCTTGGACCCCCAGCCCATTCTTCTACGCGATTGCAGCTAGCATCTCGCGTTCGCAATGCCTTGACCTATCTACCCTTCGCGAACGCGGCCCCCTTCCCGCGAACGTGAAGGGCATTTTTTGCCCAGTGATTTTAAATACCCCAAAACAGAACAGTGACGAGATTTAGTCCATATTTCACACGAGTTCTTCTTCTCCACAGCTCTTGAGCGAATTTTTGAGCACTTCTTCACCAAAGCTTCTTGGGTAAGTAAATTCCCACTCATTTCCTTCATCTTCCTTCATTAATTAATGAGTTTCTAAACCTAAATCATGTAATCTAGGGTTGAAATTGGGGGAAAAGGGTAGATTTAGGGCTATTCAATTTTCTTTGATTTAGACCTCGTTTTGGGGTCGAATTTGAAAACAAATTGTATATCCGGGCTCGTGGGGGAATGGGGAACATGGAATTGGTTCGAACCTCGTGTTTTGACCAAGCGGGCCCGGGGTCGATTTTTGGAATTTTGGGAAGAAAGCTTAGAAATTCATATTTAGGCATTGGGTTTAGTTTGTTTAGCTATTATTAATATTGTAAAGTCATTATTTCATAGATTTGCCTGAGTTGGAGCCGAATTCGAGGGGTAAAGCTATACTAGAGGCTTGAGTTGAGTTTGGAGCATTCGAGGTAAGTGTTTGATTTAACTTTGGCTTGACGGAATAGGATTAGAGTATTATTTGCTAATTGCTAAATATTGAGTACGGTGTATAGGCATGGTGACGAGTATCAATACACCGGTGTCTAGCATGACCGTGAGTCCTTATTTGTGCTTATTTGGGATTCTGTAGTAACTCTTCCTTGTTTAATTGATGGTTTCTATATAAGGTGAACAGTATGGCGAGGAAATATGATTTGTAAACCCCTTGGAGCGTTGGCTCGAATTATGACATGATTAGGAAGTAAGAAATGAATGAAAGAGAAAGAGTGTAATTATTTCCCTTGCCGGGACATGTAAGTTTATTGTTGTTGCTCCCTTGCCGGGAATTAACTGTTTATTTTGTATTTCCCTTGCCGGGATAGTTGAATTGATACTTGTTCCCTTGCCAGGAAACCATATATATTTATGAAATGGGATCGTGTGGCACGCCGACCACTTATATATTATGAAATGGGATCGTGTGGCACGCCGACCACTTATATATTATGAAATGGGATCGCGTGCCACGCCGACCACTTATATATTATGAAATGGGATCGCGTGGCATGCCGACCACTTATATATTATGAAATGGGATCGTGTGGCACGCCGACCACTTATATATTATGAAATGGGATCGTGTGGCACGCCGACCACTTATATATTATGAAATGGGATCGTGTGGCACGCCGACCACGTATTCTGTGTTAGAAGAGATTAGTTGTAGTTTTCCTTATTTATTCCTACCGTTCTATTTTATCTGTCATCCCCAAAAGCATGTTCCCCTCCCAGTCTTAATTATTACTTTCCGCTGTTATTTTTGTAGTGTTTGTATATATATATATATATATATATATATATATATATATATATATATATATATATATATATATATATATATATGTATGCACAGGTTGATTGGTAGTCCTGTCTAGCCTCGTCACTACTTCGCCGGGGTTAGGCCAGGCACTTACCAGCACATGGGGTCGGTTGTGCTGATGCTACACTCTGTGCATCTTTTTGCACAGATCACAGTACCGGAGCAGGAGCTTTTGGACAGCAGTAGGAGCATTGGGAGCTGACTTCAGTCCAGAGATTCCCGAGATAGCCTTGCTGACGTCCGCATGGCCCGGAGTCTCTCTTATGTTTGTTTTTCATTTGATTTCCTTTGTATCGGATCAGACAGTACTGTGTTTTTATTCAGACTTTGTATTTAGCATTCTGTAGAATTTCGTGAGTTAGTGACACCAGATCTGGGTAGAGATGTAATTGGGCTTCCGCACTTGGTTTCAGTTATTTGTGTTTTGAGACTTCCGCTTTTATATTAATTGTCTCGTCTTTCTTTATATTGTTGATGTTGTCAAGAGAGGTATTAAATTAATTGGCTTGCCTAGCTCCTATTAGTAGGCGCCATCATGTCTCCCGAAGGTGGGAAATCCGGGTTGTGACATAATATGTATGTGAAAAGCTACCCGCTTTATTCTTCAATTTGTACTACATAAACAAAAGAATACCACAATGAAGTGGATATTTATTGATATAAAAACCCATATTATAATAAACTTGGAGTTTATTCATAATTGCACACATCATGGTGTAAACCTGAAGTTTATCAATATTGATAATTTATCCAGTTGGCATAATTGGTTTAGCCATGTTAATTCAAGTATGATGTGCAAAAATAAAAGAGAATTCACATGGGTAAATATTAAAGAACTAGAAAGTTCTTTACGAATTCTCTTACATTGCTTGTTCTTATTAATTAATAGACCAACTAAAATTGGGATTGAATCCCATGAATGCTGGAAATATCAAAGGTGAATATGGGCCCACTTATCTGCCATGTATACCACATAAGATGCATCTATGAGATGGTTACATGCGCAATTATTATTAACCCGCAACATGGTGTTTCCGAGGTAACTTGCTCAATAATTTAATTTAGAGCATAATTTCCAGATTTTCTATTCAAGATAGTTTATCTTGATAAATTGGTTTACATCACAACTGGTTTAGCAAGATGATTTATTGAGTGCCTCCACTTAATAGCTAAATTATTTCTTATGAGAACAAAGTTATCTATATTAGTTTGATATACGTTATATACGAAAGTATATTACATTCTCCCCTCACAAGTGATTCGGGGTGAGGAACCAAATAATTCCATCTTATTATTATTGATGTGCGGTGTATATTTTGATTAACACCATAACACACAAAGATGGATCTTCAAAGTTGAGGAAGCAAGTTAGTTTTTCTAACATGAGGGGGAAACATGATAAACAATTGAGAAAAATTTACGTGGAATGAATTATCATTTGTACATTTAGATCCTCAAATAAGATAATATGAACTTGAAGTTCATAAAAAGTTAATTCATCTGCAATATATTGCAAAGCATGCCAGACGCATTTGCTAACCCAAAGAAAGTAACTATATTCTCAATACAAATGCTCCTATTAAGTCCTAGAAGGACAAAGCCTGTGGTACGCTTAAGGCGTATAGACTAATCGGTTTCAAATCAACTTCTTGATAAAGAAGATAGAGCAAATGATCAAAATGATCATAATAAAGGAGGCAAGTGATCTAGCAGATCATATGACATAATGCTTCATAAAATCTCAGGAGAGGTTTAGGTACCTAAAATGAATGAAGAGATCTCTATGTTATGTCTTTATTTAAAATGCTGAAACCGATAAAATGTTCGTCGACGACATCTATGATACCACTAAATATATATGAGGATCTTAAGTCTGGAGAAGTAATTTCGAATAGAATTGGTTTCATATGAAAGACATGTAGTTTTGAACATGTAGTTCAAACACTTGAAAGTATAAAGTCAATGGTATGTGCAATCAGTTTTCGATATCTTATATGTCTAGCATGACATGAAAACTTGATATGCATCTAAAGTCTATTATATGGCTTATATGACTTAATAATCCCCAAAGGATTTAAATTGCGTAAAGCATATAAAATTCATGGTCATGAAGTACTACATCCTCAATGCAATTTGTGCACAAATGTATCTTGCTATAACTATATGCATAATAATATGATAGCAAGAGCTTTCACCTCTATGTGAAGATATTGAACTGACGATTCCAACAAGATCATATGAAGACAATCCATCTCTATCAAGAATGATGATTTCAAGGTGCAATATATTCATTCAAGTTAATGTGGCTGATTTGTTTATCAAATATCTACCAAAGATCTTTTAAAGATGGTGCACAAGATTGGAATGCAAATGCTTAAGGATGTGAAGTGATGCTCTCATGAGGGGGAGTTAATACGCGTTGTACTCTTTTTCCCTTACAAGGTTTTGTCCCACTGGGTTTTCCTTGCAAGGTTTTTAACGAGGCAACAAAAAGGCGTATTATTAGATATGTGTACTCTTTTTCCTTTTCTAGAATTTTTTTCCCACTGGGTTTTATTTTAGTTAAGGTTTTAACGAGGCACATTATCTGTTGGATAGACATTCAAGGGGGAGTGTTATAAATAGAATTTTATTTATGGTGAATGTCTATATTTAGAGAGATTTTAGGGTTTATTACTTGGTGGCTAAGTCAACCTCTCCCTATAAATAGAGGGTTCTATTCCATGTAATTCATCCCAAATCAATAAGAATTCTCTCCCTCTACTTTTCTTTGCAATACTCTTAAATTCTTTTATTGTTTTATAACATTCTCCCTATAGAGCACCACATTTATTATTTTGCAAAGGAAAATAAGTAGTATATATTTTTTTGTTAAATTAATCGTTTTTATGTAGATGAGCAAATAAAGTTGTATTATTCACTTGATCATTCGCGGAATAAGTAACTTGATGATTCTTTTATAATGAAACATTGCAAAAGATTTTTTTTTAATGTTTCTTGTTCACTCTATACATGTTTGGAGTACCCAGGTTTTGAAGTTTAATCACCACAACATATTCTTACAGTTTAATTTAACCGAGAATATAGTTCTGACTCCAATGTTATTACTGTAGTGTAGAAACACTTGGTGATCACATAATTGTTGTAAGAAGGGATCACGAACACATATCTCAAACTGAAAAAGGAGAATAAGAGATGATACAGCTCGAGAAGAAACCAAGAGGAAACAAATAACTCTTCAAAAAGAAAAAGCCCGACAAGAAACGATCAGAGCAAAGACAAGGTAAGTTTTTTTTTTTTTTTTGCTATCTGGAGAGATTTACAATGTGATATGACTCCAATATTATTACTGTAGTGTAGAAACACTTTGTGATCACATAACTGTTGTACGAAGGGATCACGAACACATATCTCAAACTGAAAAAAGAGAATAGGAGATGATACAGCTCGAGAGAAACCAAGAGAGAACAAATAACTCTTCAAGAAGAAAAAGCCCGACAAGAAACGATCATAGCAAAGACAAGGTAAGTGTTTTTCACTATCTAGAGAGATTTACAATGTCATATGCTCATTGGAAATTGGCACATATGCTTACACTTTTTATTTACTTTATTTCACTAGCTTTTCCTTCTACTGAGTGTAAAAGATATGCTTGCATCTATGATAGAATCCAACACTAAAACATAGTTGTTTCATTACAATGTCTACAATTGAATATAAGTAATTGCCCTCTAATTGCATTACGTGCTACATACATGCAAGATAAGGTACTTGAAATGTCATTATTCAAAATTTGTATATTAATCCAGCCAAGTGATTCCATCTTACTACTCAGAGATCTATCTTGTTTTGAGTTATTATTATACAGGCCTAATAAGTATATCTTTTTCCCCTGCCAGCAATTCAAGTCGGTCACGAGTTTATCTTCGCCAAAACTGTTTGACAAACTTTTGCACACATGAAATATTGAAGAGGGGTTTCTATGTCTTTGTCTTACTTTTTCATCTTTTTCCCACGCCATCTAACTTCAGAGTTCAGACTACACAATTTTGTGCGGTGATTAGAAATGGATTTTGTAAGCATCTCTGTTTAGGGAGATTTCCTGAAATATCAAATATCGCAAATATGATTAAAGTAAAAAGCACAATTGTACAAGTGACATCTCAGCCTGAAAAATCTACATCTAGAGTGAGATCACAGATTTATACATTTATGGCAAATGGACTTTTCAACTATATGAGAAAAGATTGCTGAACAGATGCAATCCTTGCATCAAGCACTGACAACTATCTTGAAGAAAGCATTCTGAATACATTAGAATTAAGTGACCGGGTTGACCGCGGGGCTTCATATTGATCAAGTAGAGGAGAAACCGGTCCTACATTTCCTGAGACACTATCATATAAATTTATCTCAAACCTGTGCTTGGTTTCAGAAATTCACGTACAGCCATTTGAAGGTTGCACCTCAAGTTCTTCTTCTATGATTTTATGAATTTGTTCATTCGGCTTATTTGTTTTTTTTCCATATTAACCAGAAACATTATGAAGTGTTATTTCCAGCTTGGCTTTCCCCTTTATCCAACAAAAGCTGTGAGATTCAAAGTGGGATATCCTAATATTAAAAAGATGTAGAATGTGACGACAGATATGAATCTGCAGCTGCTCACGGTTCTTTACCGGAGAAAATCGTATGGACATAGTTAAAACGGTTCAAGGCCGAAATAGATGATGGTTAACTTTCACCCGCAAGCAGGGGATCTTTAAAGTAGCATCTTGTTTATACAAAACATACCCCTATTACAATTTACAAGTGAAATCTCAAAATGTTTTCAGCCATATATACTGATAGCTTGGAAGTGCTGAATAGTTGCAGACTACAATCAGCACGAACATAGATTACCATTGTACCATACTCCATGCTTAAAACTAAATAAATGAGATTCTTACATTATGAAAATCGAACAACTCAACCTACTTGGTGACAGAAGATCAAGAACAAGGGGCAAAACACAATAGTTTTCCTGTCCGAGAGAACTAGCAAACAAGACTAGAGCATTGTCCTAAATGGTGACGAATATACTTTAGCATTAAAGATATCACTACACAGTATTAACTCACAATATATTATTAGCCGTTAAGCTTTCTTAGCAGAATACAAGCATAACCTTCCCCTTTGGTAAAGCACCAAAGCAAAAAAGAATCCAAAATGAGCATTCAATTATATACAAACTAAAAAGATAGAGTACTAAACTGGCCTTGTTGCAAAACATGTGTGTGAAACTAAGACGGTAAAACAAACTCAGCACATCAAAATCCAATATTCAAGAATTTGGATCGATCATGAGCAGAAAACCAGTTTATTTGAGTCAAATAGAAACATGCTTAGCAGCTCCCTCTTCCAGAAATCACATGGATGCAGGAAAATCCAACCTTTTTTTTAAATTGTAACAGTGGTTTATAGGCCAACTTGCGCACCTCGACTATTGCACCATGCACTTATTACCTCCCACCAACAACCGGATAACTCTGCCCAACAAAGGCTTATGCAGATGGGAAGATATCACCTAATGTCTTTTGTCTTCTCTGGTTTGAATCCTCTTCTCGAAGGTTGCATCCACTTCATTGACCGCTCGGTCACACTCTTGGTTAACCCCAAAAAATAGATCTAGTTAGCACTTGATAAATATCATGACCAGATAACAGAATAAACTAGTATGAACAGCCAACTAACTGTCAATTCACGAGCTGCCAATTCATCCTCAGCCATGTTCTCCGTGCATCTTAACCAACCGATTCTCAACACTCATTGCAAATTCTCCCAATGCTTCATAATGATAAACAACCTTCCCCACCCCTCAATTAATTATTTTACCTGGCTATTACTAGAAAAATGCCTTCAAAATACCAAATTGCATAGTTAAACTAATATCATGAGGAGATAAAACAGAGAACACATAAAATAATTACAATTTTAACAAACCCACCAGCTAACCAACATCATAGAATTAGATCCTAAAAACACAAACCTTAGTACATGAAAATTCAATAGGAAATCGAAACGTCTTACCAGTATACACTACAAAACCAAAATTTACTCATACACAACACTAAAATTGATCAATACCAAGGTGATCCAGCTAAAAAAAGCTAACTCCTCCATTTCAGGTTGCACAACCCATTAGTGCGAAAACATCATTACAAGTAAACATCACAGTTTCATTGCACCAAAAACAAAAACCAATATGTCCACCAATAGTCAAATTGATTAATATATCCCCCCACCCTCCTAGATTATCAATCAGGGTATACACCAAAAAGGGCTATTATTCATACTTTGCAAAAGCCAAAATTGACTCAGACACAACTCGAATCAAAATCGATCAAGAGTGCGGATCAATCACAACCAGCAAGCCAGTTTATTGATTTAAATAAAAACATGCTTAGAGAAGGTCCCTCTTCCTAATGGTATCCAAGCCAGCTAGTATGTCTCGACTACTCCACCAGGTAATAATTCTTCCCATCAAGGTAAAAAGAAATTACCTAATGCTTTATGTCTCCGCTAGGATTTGAACCTTAATCTCGAGGTTTGCATCCACTTCATTGATCACCGGGCCAAACCCTTGGGTAACTCGAAAAATAAGTCTAGTTACCACCTGCTGAAGTATCATGACCAAAGGACCAAGTAAACAAGTATGATCGGCCAAGAAACTGTCAATTCACGAGCTACCTATTCATCCTCAATCATGTCCTCCATAAATCTTAACCAACTGATTCTCAACAGTGATTGCATATTCTCCCAACGCTTTACAATGAAACCTTCCCACCCCTAATTAATTACCAAAAAATTCCTTCAAAATAATCAACTTGCATAGTTAAACTAATGTTTCATGAGGAGATACGACAGAAAACACATATACAATTTAACAAACCCACCAGCTTAATAATGAAGTCACAGCATTAGACCTTAAAACAAAAGCTCTAGTGCATCAAAATTCAAGATGAACTGAAGCTTCTTAACAATACACACCACAAAACCAAAATTTTACTCATATACAACAAAAGTTATAATTGATCAATATCAAGGTGATCCAGCTAAGACGATAACTTCTTTATTTCAAGTTTCACAACCCATTAGCATCAACAGAACATTAAAAAGACAAAAACCAAAACTTCTAAACAATAATATTGCCAAATAAAAGTCAAATCGACTAATATCATACCCCCCCATCCCAACCCCACAACCCCAAAATAACGTCACAAGAAAAGGGGTTTTAGACAGGGCTAAGAAGCTGAGAAAGAGAGGGTTTGGGTTCAGAATTCATGCCAATGATGATGACAAGTGGGATAAAACCATAATGAGTTATGACTTTGGCCTTTTTTGCAGTCCATGTGCCCCACTCCTTCACGAATTTTCCCACCACCGCCACTGCTCCATCGTCCTCATCAGCCGCTGCAGCCTTTTTGGTGGTCTTGCCTTTAGCCTTCAGCATAATCTTGGACGACATGTTTTTAGATCTCTCTGATGGTTTCTTGGATTTTTGTGCAGTTCTCAACTTTGATTCGGCTCAGAGCATTCAGTATATAATGCCCTAGAACTAGAAGGGTCTATGGACAAAATTGGGAATTTAGGTTTAGAGCAGAGAGAAGTTCTGGAAATGTGAGATTAGCCCCAAACTTTACTAGATGGACGCTTTTTAAAAATTTTAAAATTCACTTGTTTTTATTATCCACCATTTAACGTAAATTTTTTTAAGGGAAAAGTCTCAAATTTATCCTTCATCCGATAAAGTTTTATTTCTGGCAATATATTTTTTTTCAGTGGGTACCGTACTGATAGAGAAGAGTCGCCGAAGAAGAAATTTTTCAGCGGCTTTTAATTTTGTATTGCTAAAAAAGATAATCGGAGATTATGGCTGATTTTTGTGGTCTGTCTCTCCTTCTCTAAATCAGTTTTTATTGTGTGTTGATGCAAATAATTAAAAATAGTTTAAAGAGCTTATATCTAAATTTCTGTTTGATTTGGTGAAGATTTAGGATTGTCAATCCTAGATTACATGAAGAACTTGTTGCAATTTAATTGAATTGTATATATTTTATAGAAAAGTCTAGCTGTTGTCTTAAATTATTTTAACTAAAATCGAGTAAATAAGTTTAAAATAGGCATTAAATGAAAGGAAGAACTAAATACTATATTTCACTTTGAGGTGAAACGTAACAATTTTTTTTATTGTCTTCATAATATTCATATTGGTTTTCATCGTATTTATTTTATCCATAGATTATAAAAATTCATAAAGAAAGACAGAATGACGAAACTCAAATTATTACGAATAGGTATTTCTAATGATGAATAAGTATGGACTTATTCGCTCACAGAAAATGGGATCAACTCTCCCATTGCATATTGGTACTTATGAGTATAGAATAAATCTGCTTCTCTTTGTTCCTACGAACAGAATTGTTCCATTATTACCGACAAACAGAATACCCTTGTTTGGAAATAATCGACCGAACAAGAGTGGTCTATATATACAATGTCATTCCCTCTTTTTATACGTTTAAACTAAAGTTTTAAAATATAGTTCACACTAGCAAAATAGTCATTTGACTATTTTCTTAATATTTTAGGAATAGTCTTTAATTAATTTTCTACTATTTAAGAATAGTCATCTTAATAATTCCTTTGTATTGAAGAATAATTATTTAATTATTTCATAATATTCACTTTCCTAATATTTATGACTCTGAAATCAACTAAAATTTGGATTATTAACTAATTCCTTATTAAACTAGGTATGCAATCTTAATAATTAGAATTTAAAATTGATATAGTATGAATAATTAAATATGCTTTTATTTTGTATGAGGACAACTTTCCGAAAGTTATTTTTTCCTTTCCATAAATGTGATTTTCCAACGACAACGGGAGTCTTATTTGTTTTGCATGATTAGGAGCGAACATTACATGATTTACTTTAAAATTTTAAATAATAATTTATTCAAAGTTTAAATTATAAATTTAACCGACACAAATTGTAGCTTAATTCAGCTACTGATCACCGTATTATAAGATTGTCGATGGATTATCACTTAATTTTTACACAAAAACAATTAATTTTAATTATGTGTGTATTTATAACATCTATTTTTTATGTGAAATAAAAAAATAAAGCATAAAAGATAATTTTTATAGGATATTGAAGGTGGCAAACATCTCTTACATTAAAATTTTGGCTAATTAAAACATTAAGAGCGAGAAACCCCATTTACTCAGCGCAGGGCAGACCACTGCCCCTCACCAATCACCAACATGCAAGAAAAGAAAGATCAATAGAGGACAGAA
Organism: Nicotiana attenuata; assembly: GCF_001879085.1. Classification (NCBI taxonomy): domain Eukaryota; kingdom Viridiplantae; phylum Streptophyta; class Magnoliopsida; order Solanales; family Solanaceae; genus Nicotiana; species Nicotiana attenuata. The sequence goes on along the minus strand of NW_017670410.1, from coordinate 145,584 downwards.
CAAGAAATCGACCAGTTGAATCGCAACAATCATAAACCAAAAACAGCACAATCAATTACCACGCCGCCCTCAACCGAACATGTAAGTTTTCGTGATAAATTATTTCCACAACCATCCCCTATGCTTACTGATTTTGACGCTCAATTTCTGAGCAAACTTTCTCTAGAAGATGAAACAGATAATCACACCAACCACCCCCACTTTATCCCCATCACCCAAACAGATAAAACCAGACTCTAGCGTCCTTGGAACCATGCCCTTATTATTAAATTACTCGGGGAGAAAAACTCCATACCATCTTCTAAAAACTAAAATAGAACAATTGTGGAAGCTAAATGAACCACTTATTTAAATTGACTTGGGCTATGACTATTACTTATTAAAAATCTCAAACTCAGTCAATTACAACCAAATACTTCACAACGGGCCATGGTTTATTGGATCCCAATATCTTACTATTAGATATTGGGAACCTAAATTTAACCCGGCCGCCGCTAATATTAACATATCCACTATATGGATTCGCCTACAGGAATTACCCACTGAGTATTATGACTTAGAGATACTCAAAAAAAATAGCAAATCACATTGGTACCTTTTTAAAAATAAACACATGCACAGTCCAAACCACTAGAGGTCAATATGCACGTCTTTGTATTCTAGTACCACTAAACAAACCGCTGTCTAAAAATGTGTTACTAAGATCACATTTACGGCAAATTTACTATGAAGATGCTACTTCCATTTGTATTAGTTGTGGCTGCTTAGGACACACTAACACCCAATGCCCCACCACCGAGCTTATCCCACCCTCAACTACTACTAACACAATACCAGCGCATATTCCACATACCATACACCCACCTACACAAGATCAATGGAAAACAGTTACATATACCAAACCTTCACGTAATTTCACTTTCCGCAATTATCAAAACCAAAACAACTCTCCTCTTCCAAAACCACTCTTTAATACCAACAATGAAAACCTATTTAACCCTCAACAAGTAGGGACCCACACCACCAATACCACTCAAAATACCATACCCCTCTAACCAACAAATTTTCCTATACCACTCACAAAGAAAACCCTGAAATCTATACCCACCCTACAACTATAGCTCCACCCCCCCTCCCCCCAATTATTTCCTCAACAGATAACCCTCTGCCATAGACCCCGCCGAAATACAATTACGCAATCATCATACTCACATGCACAAATTAGCTAACATTCCCAATAACTCTGCCCAATCACCACCCATTTCCCTAAATACTCCTATTTTTATCTCCAATGAATTAACAACAAATGACCAACCCACACACCCACTAATTCGCCGCCAAAAACTAAAAAATAAGACTCTTATTAAACAACCTTCCACACAAAAATAAAATACCCAACCTTGCATCACATAACTTCCTCCAGTATCCCTATCCGATGCTATCGCTTCTTCTACTTTCCCCTCAATAGAAGACCTATGGAATCTATACTACCACCCACAACCTCCCAACACCTACAAGGCCAATGCATGAAACAACAATACACCACACTGCCACACGCCACCTCTAATACCGCTCCAACACATCCCTACATGCAACAACCCATTTTCAATGCAACCTTTCTTCCTCCAGTAACCATAAACGACACTGCCAATTCTCATCATACCCAAACTATCAAAAAACATAACGAATCTATCCTACCATCTACTGAATCTACCCTATCATCTATATACCTACACAAAATCTCCGATGGCCAAGGTGCAAAACACCCTCACCCAACACTGACACATGCCCCTTCTAAGTCTAGTACTCAAACTCCCTCCACGCCACCTCCCATTTCAACTGATGACTCATCAAACCTATCCCTACCACCTCACCCCTCTCATCATGATATCCCTAGGACCTCCATTGCCGGAATTTCGAACAATCACGACCCACCGGTCACTTCAACAATTATGCCACTGAAGCCACCGCCACTTCCACCAACAAAATTTAATCCCCTTCATAATACATTACTGATAGCTTCCTCCTCTAAGACAAATGCATCCCCTACAAATAATAACTCCACACCACAATCTCAAAGGTAGATATCATAACAAATAACGATGTATCCCCGTCACCACCCACATTATTGCTGCCATTCCCACAGGCAGCAGCTAGGGGCGGATTTAGGGAGACGGAAGGGTGTTCACCCCAACCCCATTTGTCAAAAAAATTACAATGTATATATAAGACATAATCTATTTTTTTTATCTATATATATTATGTTTTGAATCCCCTTGACATAGCTTAAAAGCATAGCTTAGTGGTCAAGGGGATTCAAAACTTTTGTAAGGTCATTGGTTCTATTCCACTAGCTACAATCTTTTTAACTTTTTTCTTTTTTGAACCCCCTTAGGGTTAATCCTGCCTCCGCCACTGGAAGCAGTGCCATTATTACCATCACATGCACATAGCCCAGTGTACCTTTCCACCTCCACTTCTTCTCCCACAACTTCATCCATTACCACCACTACCAATGCATCAACCACCAAACACCTTTCTACAACTACCTCCCTGCCCAACCTAGACTCATTCCACCACCACGCATAACCTTACCTCCACCACTGCCATATATACCCTTGATGCAGCAACAAGCAGTGATCCTAATGGATAACACGAAGGCACTTACCAACATCATTCAACAGGGCATCTACACGCCCATGCATCACAAAGCTGCCATGCAAATACTGCACCAACAGAAGATTACCACGCTGGAGCTCCAACCACAACTACTCAACATTCACCAATGGAATGCACATCTCCATCAACATTGTTAGCTTTGGCATACACCCCTACCTCATAATTACTTGCCATGGTTTGCACCTCAACAATAGTACATTGAGGAAAATCTGCCTCCACTACCTCAAGCTCAAGAGCAGATGGAACTGTATCCACCAACACCTCCACCATCACCACCGATGGAAGAATATCCTCAACACCAACCAGCAGAAGAAGATGCAGATGCTCTGGAGACGTTTATGGACTCATTGACACTGAAAAACTCTCTCACCATCTCCATGCCCGAAAATATAGAAAGAAAGATCTTAATTTTCATTCCACCATACTTGGAGAAGACATCATTGAATGTCCGCCTCGACCCTTACTCCTTAGAGGACAAATATGTTGTCCTGATGATACCAACTCTCAACGACACGATACTGCCACAAGCTCTATACCAGCCTCCACACCATCTGATGCATCTGGAGCTATCATTACCCCAAGAGGGAACTCATCACAACGATCATCTCATGAAGATTATGCTATGGGATTGTAGGGGAGAAAAATGGACTTAAATTTCGTAGGAACCTCCGGATTCTACTCTACTGGAGTAATCCATCTGTGTCTCACAGAGACAAAGATGCAAGATCACACCTCTCTACTTCAAGAATTTGACTTCACTGACCTTATACAAGTAGTTGTACATGGACATTCTAGAGGGATAGTTCTCCTTTGGCGTGCACATGAGTTAACTGTGGATTCTGTGGTTACAAGCCATGAAATTCATGCTACTGTTCAGGTGAGTCAATCTTCTCCCAAATGGTTTTTATTTGTTGTTTATGCTAGTAATCAATATGCTAATAGAAAGATCCTATGGCAAAATCTTCAAAAATTTAATAAATGTTATAATTCGGCTTGGCTATTATGTGGGGACTTCAGTGAATTGTGTTCGGCATCTGATAACTTTGGTGGCAACCCTATTAAACCAAATACAACGGCTACTTTTAATAATTGCCTTAATTCTATTAACATGCTAGATCTTGGTTTTACTGGGTCACGTTTTACATGGACTAACAAACCTAAAATAAGAACTTCTGCTCACATATATAATACAACACTTAACAGACTAATAATGGAGCGACTGGATAAATTTTTTGCGAACGAACCTTGGATAAAATTATTCGAAGATGCTACAGTTTTGCACCTACCATGCACTCACTCGGACCATTGTACACTAATTCTTAATTTACAAAAACCATTCTCTAAGCCTACCTCTAATTTTAAGTTTGAAAAAATGTGGCTAAGTCACCCGAATTTTCATCATATTGTCTGCTCTCATTGGCACTCTAGCCCATTGTATTTTAATTCTCTTAAAAACTTAACTACCCATATTAAAGAGTGGAACCTTAACACTTTTGGTAATATTTTCTACAAAAAGAAAATTTTACTCTCCAGAATAGGTGGCATTCAATGAATGAATCCACACCAAAAAACTTCTTTCCACTACAATCTAGAAAATCAACTACTAACAGATTTAAATGTCATACTACAAGGTAAGGAAGATTTTTGCACACACATCCCAAGTGATATAACAAAGCTACAACAACTCTCGAAACTCCATTCCGACCCACGGATCAAAATCTCACCTACCAACCGGGAATCGCCAAAATACTAACTTCGCCAAATCAAACCTAATTCTACACCGGACCTCCAAAACCAATTCCGATCACACCCCTAAGTCATAAATCACCTAACGAAGCTAACCAAATCATAAAAATTCCGATCCGAGCTCATACACAAATAAGTCAAATCTTGGTCAACCCTTTCCAATTTCAAGCCACAACTGAGAACTGTTCTTTCAAACTCATTCCGATTTCCGTGAAAACCAAAACCAACGACTTACATCAGTCATAATACATCACACGGGGCAAGTCATGCCCAAGAACTGGCGATCAAAGTGCAAAAGCTCAAAACGACCGGTCGGGTCGTTACATCCTCCCCCACTTAAACACACGTTCGTCATCGAACGTGCTCAGAGTTGTTCTAAAAGCCAACCAATAGCTGAATAACTTTACCATGCATATACCCGGGGGTGATCCCACGTCACCCTACCTCCTATAGATCCCATAACACATAGAAACTGAAATTTCACAATCCAATCTAGCCCATAAACCATAGAACCACATTTCCACTTCCGAAATCATCAACACAATCAGAATTTCACATTTATACTTTGAATAAGCCCGAACAAGTTGTAATAACCCATACCTGCTAACTCAGGTGCAATCACATGATATACCACATAACGCAAACACTTGTAGCGATAACTTCCAATCACAGCAGCTGCACACAACAGCCGAGACCGATAGAAAGCCTCTTATCAGCCAGAGTCTCATCCTAACACTTTCATATACTGCCAGATATAAATAAAACACACAGTAAGCCATTACCATTCCTCAGGTCAACCATTCATGAAGCCACTTCTCCTTTTGCAAATTTCTGAGCCGAACATCAATATATCCCTCCAATACGCTGAAACCGAATCCGTTTGTATTCATTCTAGATCCCAACAATCTCATCTGATTTTAACACAACTACTCTGGTGACATGACACACCAATACAATCTAAAGCCACAACTTGTGCAATCCGCACACTAATAAGCAACGATCTGAACGTACTCAAACCATGAAAATGACTCAAATGAGAGAGTTGTACCACAAGCTCACCAATACCATCACAACACAAGGCTGAGTACCCGTCTCACATCATAGAAATAGAACACATGAATCTAACCCGAAAGGTCATATCTCCACGTAGCTTCGCTACAATGCGCGATCCTATCCAAACACTGCTCCACATGAGACACCTCAAGTCACGATGCCCAAAACCATCAACCAAGCCAATTTGATGCCTAGCACCCAAAAGTGAACCACCATAACCATGGAGAAGCAAATGACGCAATGCCACACTAGCCCGAAAGATCATATCCAATGTGCAACAAATCATGCAACACCCAAATACCCATCTCATTCAAATCCCGCTATAAAGCCCCACTGAAACCGCACCATTTGTGCATATAACCACCAAATCTCAACTCCTCGTAACACAGGAGGGTAACTCACATATCACGAATAAGCTTAACAACAATCGAATGGCACATCTCTCAACAATAGTAGTTCGGAGTAAATAAATCTGACAAGGTGCAGAACACACATCCATGTTGGACCTACCAATGATCCCCAAATCAACTCTGGTCACCCACAATAGATAATTAACTCTTTGAAGGTTCGCAATGACTGAATCATGGCACATACTACCCTCTGACTAGCCTCAGCTATTTTCTCCCGATCCACATCCACAAAGCCATCTAATCACGGAAACTCTCAGTCTCTCAATCCATAAAGCACACGAATCACCATATCTGATCCCAGCTACACTGCCCGAACATCTAACACACATCCGATACTCGATCATTCCACGAGGGATACTTCTATAATTCTTCTGTGCTACCAAGCCAACCTGAATATCAACAGTCGAATCCAACAAGAGAGTGCCATAATGCTAATGAAGTATCCTTAATTCAAACACATTGCCCTTTTTCTGAAGTTTATACCCTTATCAAGACACACCATTTAGTAATATCATTTATCTAATCATCTGAAACTGCCGTGCTGCCTAAGAATTTATACCCTTCCTTTCAGAACTGAACTGTGACCTTACCCACGCCAATCTCGACCCTACACAACATACCACATATACCATGCCATCCTATGATAAGTATGAGAACTTCACAATCCCTTCCGAGCCACAATCAAATATATACTCAACTAGTCAAGAACTTTCCATTTGATCCCATCTAGGAGAAAATCACTATACATCTCATGCTCCTCATGCCAAATCACACATCTCTAACCATGGTAGAAATTATCAAAATTCTATGAATCCCCTTTTGCACAAAACCGAACCATCAGAACTGACTCCTTCTAACTCAACCAAGCTACAAGCAATCCAAACCTAAGAGTATTGCCACGAAACACCTGTGGAAACCCACCGCTTCATAAGCACTCAAGAACCGATTATACCCATTACCATGCCAATCCGGCCTACTACCAAGCTATCCCATCTATCCGAGTTTCCTTTCGATTCATTTTCAACTTGATACTCCCTCTTGCTGTAGCACCACAATTTCTTAACCCAGGTTTACCACACGAGGCCCAAGCATAAATCCACACTGTCTAAGACCCATAAGCCGCTGAATACTCTCTTAAATATTCCCAAAAGTACCACATTCCAAAACACCTTACTCTAAAGAACTTCTTGCGAATCTAAATCCGTTATCTTTATCTTCCTGATACTAATACATAGAATCCCATAATTAACATTGAAATACCACAAGTCTTGAACTCTTCCAATGAAAACTCGGTTTCTAACCACATATACGACTTTGAGATACCCAATTGCTACATGAAGCGTCTTGAACACATTTGAGTCATTTTCGAGAGTCATTCACTCTATTCATACTACGCTTAACCCGATCAACAGAACCGAACGACCATCGCCTCATTGGCACTTCTGACACTGCAGCACATAACCTTTCCTTAGTCAAAATTTCCTTTACTCGAGCCATCCTCGGGCTCAATCTCCACCACCAGAACTGATTCACCACACGCCTCAAATCGGAACCAACATAGAACATAACCGAGCAATCAGCTAATCAATAGCAAACTCCCCCACTTGGCTCGATGCCATAGATCAGAATACACTCAATAACTCATAACACATATACTTAATTGCTGCCATAATGCCACGGTGAGATTAACTCAATCCCTCATAAGCTCGTGGAACACAGACCATCTGGTATTTCATATCTTCTACAAATCTCGCATCTACTCTCGTAACAATTAAACCCCTTTCTCTTAAGCAGCTCAAATCCAAATTGCAACACGCACATTTCACTTGTAATTGAGATCTTCTAACCGACAACATAAGGATCGCACCACCTCAGAACACTTCGCAGGAGATAACCCACCTGCTTTGCCTTAAACTAACATTTATATATATATACCTTCCACCGTCATAACCATTACGCAGTCACTTAGTCCTCCTGAGTCTGAACTCATACCGTATCATGAAATTTACTTCCCTCCCACTAAGAAACATGAAAAGGATTCATCACACGCCCATAGCTCGAGGCTAAAACCCGAATCAAAGCAACTAATAATTCTTCTATCCTCCAGCAGGCCTTCCTCATCACTTCCAAGTCATATAGATATATCTCGCAGTACTAACATACTCATCACGAAGTTATCCAGTCATTACTTCCCTTAATAGGGACACAACAGAGCATATAGGTCCTAGAAACACGTGCTCACACAATCAGCACCTCGGTGCTCAAGCTATAGACAAAATCCGGCCTCAAGTCCTCCAGACTGGCCCAACATCAGCACATAGAGATCGCATCTCGCCCCTAAATTAGGGAATCACAAAGCCCATCGATGCACATCCGATACTGAGCGCTCA
>NW_017670410.1:86855-130736 GCF_001879085.1 Nicotiana attenuata | reverse complement strand
CATTTGGGGAATGAATGCACCTAAGTAGTTAACTATTTCTATTATGACTTCGCTTGGTTGCATGCATCATCCCGACTTTCATTTTTCTTTATTTGCCATGCCTTTCCTCTCATTCTTCCCTCGTGTTTTCCATTGTTTGTTTCTTGCCTTTCCCTTTTTTCTTTTGCTTTTCTCTCTTATTTTTCCCTCTTTTCTTTTTTCCTTTTGCCTTGGTTTTTCCTTGTTCCTATTCGCTCCTTTCCTCAAAATTGTTTTTCCGCTCTTTTCTTTCCTTTGCTCCCTTTTTATTTTCTCTTGTTTGCTTTTGTTTGGTTTCTTATTTTCTTTTTGTTTTTCTTTTTCCCTTTTTTGTTTTTCTTTCCTTTCCTTTCTTGTTTTTCACCTCTTTCCTTTCATTCTTTTCTTGTTTTTCCTTTCTTTTAATTTAGTTACGGTCGAATCCTATGGAGATTGCCTACGTATCACGACCCCGCGTGAATCAGACCGAGCGTAGTTCTTGCAAACAAATGCGAAAATAATGAAAAAATTTTGGGGAATTTTTCTCAATTTTTTATTAATAACAACTGCGATTACAAAAGCTTCTAGACTATTTGTTTTTCTTTTTTCAAAAAAGGGGAGTTACAAAACAGACTCAAAAACAAAATACAGACTCGATTAACTAGGAATACATCAAAGCTTCAAATCTTGGGACCCGCGGGGCATCACTCGGCATTGCCACGGGCCTGCGCAAGACTGAGAAGGTTTCAATGTCAACTGGGTCATCCTGGACAAGGAGTTCTAAGGGAAAGTGTGACTATTTAAAGAAGGCTGACTTATTGTGACTTAAAAGAAAAGTGGCTATTTTTTCAAAAAATTTATTTAAGAAAGCAAAGACTTGCTTTTGCAAATACGGCCTCTCAGCACTTCCGGGAGGGAGATTTTAAGGCTGTGCCCGCAAATCATTTAAAAATGACTCAGGGTGGCTCTTCTTGCAAAAACAGCCTTCCGGCGCCCTTTTGAGGGCATTCGGCTTATTTTAAACAAGAATGGCGGCACCCGACTTATTTTGACAAAAAGTTAAAGTCTTGGTATTTTTGGCTATTTTTGAAAAAGGGTGGTTGGACCCGATGAGGGTTGCCTACGTATCTCACATCCGGTGAGAATCAAACCAGCGTAGTTCGGGCAAATAAAACTAACTATTTTCGAAAACAAAACTTTGTTTTTTTTTTCTGTTGGCAAGTACACTATTTCTGAAAGCAAGACAAACTAATTTGAAAATAAAACTCTGTTTGTTTTTCTTTTCCATTGGCAAACAAAACAAACTAAAAAAAAACTTTTCTTTTTTCTTTCATTTTTCTCAAAAATCCGGCAGAATTTCGGCACTACTTGGACATTGGTTTTTCTAATATAGGTAATTAACTCTTTACACTGCTATTTTCTCTTTTTCCCTTTTTGTTTTTCAATTTTTCCAGATATTCAAAAGCTGGTCAGCATGCGAGTCCAAAACAGATAAATGCACAAATAGGATGCATCAGGATGGTCCATTATTCCGGGTACACCTGTCTTAGACGGACCCAACCCCTGTGTTGAGTCCCCTAAGTCATATGCACGTGATGCAAATAAGCATTCCTACTAGGGATCCGGCATGAGGTCAAGTTATTCTAGGTTCAAACCTGGGTATATGTTCTAGACTGTGCACCAAGCGGACAACTTAAGTCGAGGAGGGGGCTACGTACCTGGAACCAAAAGGCCATCCGACTTAGTAACTTGTTCGACCTCTTTCTTATTTTAAGGTATGACACTAACAGAATAGGGAGTCTCCACCAGTGAGCACATCCCCGGAGGTGAGAAGAGAAGGGTTTCGCCACAGTTTACATACAATTCAGATAATATCAAACAGTAAAAAGCAACATTTTGCACACTTAGCATGAAACATGTAGGAAAATCAGATAAAGCCTAATATAACAATTATTCTAAGCTCGAATTCTTAAACCCTAAATCGAAGTTCTGGGTTTGTGTCCCCAGCAGAGTCGCCAGAGCTGTCACACCTCCTTTTTTCACTACACCCGCGGGGCGTGAAGGAGTTTTTCCACTTAAAGGACAATCGGAACGGGATTTATTATTAAGATTCAAAGTCGCCACTTGGGAGATTAATGGTGTCCCAAGTCACCGTTTGAATCCCGACCGAGGAAATTATGACTCTGTTAACAGTCCGCGAACCAGAGATCCGAGTAAGGAATTCTGTTAACCCGGGAGAAGGTGTTAGGCATTCCCGGGTTCCGTGGTTCTAGTACGGTCGCTCAACTGTTATATTTGGATTTATCTGATTTCAAAACATGTTTTAGCTTATGTGCTTTTTAACCGTAAACCGCTTTCATTATTATTTTAATGAGAATTGCAACGTCGTGAAAACATGTCTTGAACCGCGTCACATAAATGCACCCGCGATTTTTGACACATTTCGACTTCGTTGAGATTTAGATTTGGGTCACATAAATGTGCACCCGAGTTTAGGAAGGTAATGTTATTAAAATACGTTCCTAAAGAGACTAACGCGTTATTATCTTTGGGGAGGGCCGTGAAATTCGCTAAACGGCCCATCCCTAATTCTAAGTATTCTAATACAATATTTATTGAGGGCCCCGCAATTTATGCATGTTTGTTTAGCGAGGCTCATCTCATTTATTATTTCAAAGGCAAATCTAAAGTAAGCTAAGATTTTCTATTTAATTGTCTCTAAAATAAAGAAAAAAACAAAAAATCCTAATTAATTAAAATTATTAGCCTAACCAAGAGACGGTTTTAAACTAAACAAGTCATTAGGCTCCAAGAGAAGCCCAAGGAGTAAGAATTGCAAACCAGTCCTACAACCGAAATCAACCATACGTAGGCTTTGGCCCAGGCCCCAAACGAAAACAGGAATAAGTGTTGGCCTGGGCCGTGCATCTAATACCCTGAAGCCCAAANAGAACGTGTTTTCGGATCACGTCACATGAAATGCACCCGGATCCTCGACACATTCTTATTCAACGTTTTGGGATTTGAATTTGGATTGCATGAAATGCACACCCGTATTTAAGAAGGTAAAATTATTTAAAGCGCGCCTAAAGCGACTAACGGGTTATTATCTTTGCGGGAGGCCGTGAAATTTGCTAAACGGCACGCCCCGAATTCTAAGTATTTTAATATAAGCATTTAATGAGGGCCCTACAATTTATGTGTTTTGTTTGGCGAGGCTCATCTCATCTTATTATTTAAAGGCCAACCTAAAGGTGAACTGCCATTAACTATTAAGAATTGTCTCTAAAACACAATCCTAATTTATTAGCAATACGAATTAACTCTTATTTAGGAAACTCGGGCCCTAAGCTCAAGTCCGAACTCGAACAAGGAGATCTCCATTACTGAAGAAACCCTTAGCTCGGGTCCGCTACCTAGCTCGAAAGGCCAAAAACCTACCAATTAATTATTAACAAGCCAATTACCAAAACAATTCATGAGCTCACGGGAGCTCAGTCCTCACCAGGAAACAGCGGTAATATTGCTCTTTGCATGAAACGAAATCAAAGTCCAAAAGTTAGAGCCCAAATCACATTCCGTGGGGCTGTCTGACCTGGGCCTGGAAATGAGCCCAGATTCACAAACTCAAATGCTTCTGGACTTAAACATGGAGTCCTTACAAGCCCAAACAGCATTCACGTGCCCTGGCAGGGCAGGGATTCGAAATCGAACCCCTATATCTTTACAGACAACGCTCAAGCAACAAATTAAATGACCCAAATCACTTCACAAATATCCTCCAATATTAATAGTTGCAGAAGCAACACTTGGTCATGCTAATTCAAATTTAAACGAATTCAAATTCACGAAACAGGGACATTACTGCTTATGAATTGAACTTTACAGAAAACTAACCTATGCAGAAACACGTAATGAACAGCATATTAAAATGGCATTCAACTACACTACACAATTGATAGACAGTCTTATTAATACAAACTAGAGAAACCTAAGCAGTCCAATACAGTCCAAATTATTACAGTCAATTATAATGAAAACATTGAAACAAAATTATGCTTCCACTTCATTTCATTTTCAGCTGAGGATCTACATGATATTGAGATTCAGGACATGTACCTGGAAGTTAGGAAGGAATAAGAGGTAAAAGAGGTCAGCAGCAGTCAACAAACGAGTAACAACAACCCAGAAAATGGTTCAGTAGTCCAAAAACAGTTCGAAATCAAACAGGACAAAGCAATCAACAACTTGAATGACCCAAATGAACTTGCAAATGCACCCAGAACCTTCTGTAACTTCAGAAAACCACTAGCCCGACTCGAAAACAACCAATTCAGCCCAAAGTTAAACCAAAAAGCCCTTTAACACTTCAATCACTAGAGAACAATTGCTAGAACTTGCAATTAGGCTAGGAAACTCAATGTAACAGTTGTTTTTTGGTATTTTCTGTAGCTTTTGTGTATTTTTTTTGGAGATTTGTTTTTTAAGATGAAAAAAGAGATTTAGAATTTCAGATCTAGTTTTTGAATCTGGAATTCAAATTTCAGTTTCTAGAACTACAGAATATTTTTGGGGGGAATTTCGGAGGCTGAAAACATGTCCTTCAAAGCACTATTCATGCCTTTTTATAAGCCAAATGAGGGGCAGCCCTCAAATTTTACGTTTTCCTTATTAGTCCCTCACTTATTAACTTGTTCTTCAAGTTAGTACCTAAGCTTACTGAAATTACAACTAAAGCCCTAGTCTAGAAGACCCTAGAAGACTCTAGTGTTAACTACCATATTCCAACCAATCTCAAATACCTAAACTATCCCTGAATACCCCCCTGAAATTACTTAACTAGGTCACAATTAACCCACCCTTCTTCCCTGATTAAAGCTACCGGCTACAACCCAATTCACCTAAAGTTAAACTAATTGGACAATTAACTAAACAAGGAAACAAATTGCATTAATCATTCGTGGATCAATTAACTTAACACAAGATTAAACCTATTAAAATCAGATATGAAGCACTGCCATGAAGAACAAATCAGACACACTTAATTAAACTTAAAACATGGAATTAATAATATAATTGCTACTCAAACTGATTTAACCTAACTCGTTAACACTAAACCATAAGGAATCAGATTCAAACAAGGCCCAAACTATCACAACAGATTAACAAAGAATTACACTAATAATCAGACAAAAACCAAAAATTAAAATGAATTAAAATCTAAACGGGATGAACAAACAAACGGAATCAAGCACAAAATCAGAACAACAATCAGAACAGGAATGATACGAACAAAACGAGAATTAACCAAACAAAAAATCAAACTAACACATAAAACCGAATAATATTGACTAACAATTAACAGACTAGAACTCACGAGAACCAAGAGAAGAAATAATAGAATTGAGAAGAAAGACTTACTAATTTCAGAATTCATATGGCCAAACCGTCTAAATTGATTTTTGATTAATGTTATTTGTCTATTTCGTCAGAAATAGGCATATAACATTAAACAAAAAATCAACTGACTCCAAAACATATCGAAACAGACCCGACTTCATAAACCTTAGATTTGAAATTCAACGAGTTCCGGTGGGATTTGAGGGGTTTTAGTTAGGGATTAGTGATGAGGGAAGTCAGGGGAGTATATGGTACGAATTTGGGGCCGTTTGGACAAAGTAGCGTTTTGGCCGGATTTCCAACTAATATTCGAGCCTTTTGGTTATTATTCTAGAAAAAACAATACCAGATATGGGAAGAGGAGGATGAGGGGAGAGTGGGGTGTTAATTTTGTGGGGTTTTGCGTCGGCGCCGCCACCGGCGGCTGAGGATTTTGGGGCGGCTCAATTAGGGTTCATGAGGGAGAGGGGGGCTGAGGAAGACGATGGGGGGTAGGGGGGTCGGTTAGGACAGTTTTATATTAAGGGAGATTAGTTCCTGGCCGTCTGATCTGATGAACCTCGACGGCCAGGATTGAGAGACGACAAAACGACGTCGTTCAGTTAATAGGGTGTGCAGACCGGGTTTGGGGTACTGGGCTGGGTCTTCTAAGGGTTACTTTTGTTTGGGCCGGGCAGAAATTGGTTAAACCGGCCCAAATCGATCCCCCTTTGAAACAACCTCTTTTTAATATGTTTTCTTTTGTTTTTCTTTTTCATTTTATTTTCTTTTTCTTATTTTGTATTTATATATTTTTTGATTTTTGTTAAAATGACAAATAAAAAGTCAAAGACCAAATTGACTCCAAAATTATGTTATTTAATTTTCAACATTAACTAATTTCTAATTCTTAACTAAAACTTAAGACAAAATCTAAAACTTAAAAGTAAAAATGCAAAGAACCATTTTTTGTCATTTTCTTTATATTTTATTTTGCAAACAACTTAACCACTAATTAATCCTAAAATATGAAATTAAACCCTAAATGCCAATGTCACGTGTATTTTTTATATTTTTCGTATGAATTAAAATGCACAAATAAAATGCAAACAATTAACAGAAAATAACACAAAATTCACAAAATTGTAAAATAATGAAAGAAAAATCATTTTGTTTGAATTTTTGGGAATAATTCACTTAGGGCAAAAATCACGTGCTCACAAGTACTCCAACCCAGTAAGTAATAAGAGTAAATAAAGACTGAGCAGTAGGAAACAATGAATCCACATTCACGTTAGGCTCAATAAACACAACAGGCTTCCAAATCATAATACGAGTCAACCTTCCCTTTTAAAATCCAGCTTTTAGTAAAAATCATTTTTGAAATACTTTCCAGCAGTTTCAGTAGGGGTTCAATACCATTTAAAATAATAATAGAGATTAAAGCCATAATTGGCCCCTCGGGCAAGGCATAGTTCGTAAAACAGCCCCTCGGGCAAAACAGTAATCATAAACACTTAATAACTTGAAAATCTCGGTGGAAATAACCAAATGCCAAATCGGTGATTAATTTATGAACGTCTCATAAACCCCAGTTTAAATAAAAGTTGTTTTAAAACATTTGTTCAACTTTCCGACAGAGGCTCAATATAAAGATGAAAAAAACAGTCAATAAATCAACATATTCGATAGAAACTCACTTTAAAGAGGAGTGGAATCAATAAGTTCATAAACAGGCCTCTCAAGCAAACATCACTCATATGCATGTATATATCTATCGCCTCTCGGGCTAGCCTCTCTGTCACTCGTGACTCAACTCTTACCAATCAGTACTCGTACTCAGCATTCACGCTCAATAGATACCATATAGTAATCGCTGCGGCGTGCAGCCCGATCCATATATCGCTGCGGCTTGCAGCCCGATCCATATACTTCGTCGACAGCGCTCACTGAGGGTGTGCAGACTCCGGGAGGGGCCCCTTACGGCCCAAGCGTAATATTGCTGCGGCGTGCAGCCCGACCCATATAAGTATTGCTGCGGCGTGCAGCCCGATCCGTATCCATATATGTTTATATATATATATATTGCTGCGGCGTGCAGCCCGATCCATAGATATATAATCCTCACAACTAGGCCCTCGGCCTCTCTCAGTCATTAACCTCACCATCAGACTCTCAGTATATCTTAGCCATCAATCTCACAATCAGACCCTCGGTCTATCTCAATAAAATAGGGAACTCAGCCCAAAACAGTTTCCACATTTTAAGAATATAGTGATAAAGCCAGATTTGAGTAATAAACAGGTAACACATGACCGAGGACATGCTTTCATCACATTTAGAATGAGCATAGATAGTAAAAATACCCATAAGGGTCTCAACAAGTCGGCACAAGGCCCCAAACATGGCATACAACCCAAAATATAATAACATCAAACAATTAACTATCAAATACGCATTAAAGTACTCGTTCGGGAAGGACTAGGTCACAATCCCCAGCGGTGCTCTACCCCACGCTCGTCATCTAGCGTATAAGTCACCTCAAAGTAACAGAACGATGTGTAATCCGGGGTTTCAAACCCTCAGGACAGTATTTACAATCATTACTTACCTCGAACCCGCGAAATCTCTAGCTCGCGATGCCTTTGCCCCTCAAATCGGCCTCCACGCGCGTCGAATCTATCCAAATGCTAAGGGAACAAGGCCCAAGCGAAAGCAATCGAAAAATATCAAAAATCTCGAAATTAGCAAAACCCGAGCCCCGGGCCCACTTCTCGAAACTAAGAAATTTTTACATCATTAGATTCCTCATCTCCCCACGAGCTCATACATATAAAAAACACAAGAATCGGAGTTCAATTGACCCCTCAAATCCCCAATTTAAGCTCTCTTAAACTCAAGCCCTAAACCTCCATTTTTAGCCTTTAATCTCTTAAATTTCAGTCCCAAATCATGAAATTCTACCATAGAAAAGTGTTACAAGTCCAAAGTCCTTACCTCAATCAAGTCTCTTTGATTTTTCTCTTCAAAATCGCCCAAAGCTCCCAATTCCGAGTTCAAAAATGATTAAACCCTTCAAAAATCGCGGAGGATGAAATATATACCTTCTGCCCAGGCGTTTCCGCATCTGCGGTCTGAAACCCGCTTCTGCGGTACCACATATGAGTCCCAAACAACCGCTTCTGCGGTCAGTCACTTAATAGCACAAATCGCATCTGCGATAGAAATACCGCATCTGCGGCTTCGTAGATGCGGCCACCTTGTCCGCTTCTGCGGAAACTGCTCGCCAAGCCAACTCTCGCATCTGCGGCCTCCTTCCCCGCACATGCGACACCGCACCTGCGGTCCCCAAACCGCATGTGCGAAAACACCAGAAACAGCAAAAAATCCTGCAATCTTACAAGTCTCAAATCCTTCCCGTTAACCATCCGAAATCACCCCGAGGCCCCCAAGACCTTAACCAAAAGCACAAACATGACCCAATACCTTATTCAAACTTTTTCGAATCATCAAAACACCTCAAACAACATTAAATTACCCAAAACTCATCGAATTCAAGCCTAAGTTTTTCAAAAACTTCTGAAATACGCTTTCGATCAAACCCCGACCAAACCACATCCGAATGACCTGAAATTTTGCACACACATCCCAAGTGACATAACAAAGCTACAGCAACTCTCGAAATTCCATTCCGACCCCCGAATCAAAATCTCACCTACCAACTGGGAATCGCCAAAATACTAACTTCGCCAAATCAAACCTAATTCTACACCGGACCTCCAAAACCAATTCCGATCACACCCCTAAGTCATAAATCACCTAAAGAAGCTAACAAAATCATAAAAATTCCGATCCGAGCTCATATACAAATAAGTCAAATCTTGGTCAACCCTTTCCAATTTCAAGCCACAACTGAGAACTGTTCTTTCAAACTCATTCCGATTTCCGTGAAAACCAAAACTAATGACTTACATCGGTCATAATACATCACACGGGGCAAGTCATGCCCAAGAACTGGCGATCAAAGTGCAAAAGCTCAAACCGACCGGTCGGGTCTGTCACACCTCCTTTTTACCTACACCCGACAGAGCATAAAGGAGTTTTTCCACTTAAAGGACAATCGGAACGGGATTTATTATTAAGATTTCAGAGTCGCCACTTGGGAGATTAAGGGTGTCCCAAGTCACCAGTTGAATCCCGACCCGAGGAAATTATGACTCTGTTATCAGTCCGCGAACCAGAAATCCAGGTAAGGAATTCTGTTAACCCGGGAGAAGGTGTTAGGCATTCCCGGGTTCCGTGGTTCTAGCACGGTCGCTTAATTGTCATATTTGATTTTATCTGATTCCAAAACATGTTCTAACTTAGGTGCCCTTTATTAGTAAACTGCTTTTATTGTTATTTCAATAAGAATTGCAACGTCGTGAAAATGTATCTCGAACCACGTCACACCAGTGCACCCGTGGTTGTCAACACATTTCGACTCCGTTGGGATTTGGATTTGGGTCACATAAATGTGCACCCGAGTTTAGGAAAGTAGTATTATTTAAAATACGCGCCTAAAGCGACTAACGTGTTATTATATTTTGGGAAAGGCGTGAAATTCGCTAAATGACCCATTCTGAATTCTAAGTATTGTTGTATAAACATTTATCGAGGGCCTCGCAATTTATATGTTTTGTGCGGCGAGACTCGTCTCATTTTTATTTAAAAGCCAGTCCTAAAGTAACTACGATTTTCTACTTATTTGTCTTTTAAAATAAAAGAAAAGGCCCTAACGAATTAATACTACTAATAACCCATCCATAAAAGCATTATGTCACGATACTGAATCAAATTTAATAACCAAACTAAGATCTTCAGCAGGTTGGGCTTTCAAAGCAGCCCCAAAGGAGGTATTGTTTAACTATAAGAGAGGGAGAAGGCTATTCAACGCTGGGCCTTAAGCAGAGTCGGGCCCAAGTCTAGTTTGAGCAGAAGCAGTTATGTTTGGGGCCTTAGAGGAGCCCAAATCTCTTACTAACTTTATTTGCATCTCGGTTTATTGATTCACTCACGTACTGCCTTCATTATCGGCCAACACACAATCAACTCTAAATTCAAACTAACATGCTACCCTCTGAATCCAATTATCTTGCACATATTCAACTGGTTTATACGTGGTTAACCAAACATGTTAAAGTCTTATGAATTTCTGTGCGTGGATTAAATCTGTAAATGATGCAACTAGATTAACCAGCGTATGAACAATTACACAATACTACTGCTCTTGTACTAATACAAACGTGCATCTATTTTGAATTCTATTTCAACTTCTAAGGGATATGATAACTAAATCTGAATCAGCTGTATTACCATGGATATTTTCTACTATACTAACCCTATTCTATACCAAGCTACTACTAGATGAAGAATATCAAGTTTAAAACTCACAAACAGTCCCAAGCAGGCTACTACTAGATGAAGAATATCAAGTTTAAAAATCACAAACAGTCCCAAGCAGTCCAAGTTATACAACCCAGGAACCATGTAAACACAAATCAAAACTTAAACGTAAAAATATACAGATCAACTACTATTTATTCAACTAGGGCAGCCCGGACAAACACATTTCAGGAGGCAAAGAGCTAAGCATTTCATTTCATCTTTTCACTTCAAAGCTACATCAAATTAGTTTCAAATGTGTACCTGGAAATCAGAATGTAACAAGAAGAAGGAGAAGTTAGCAACAGCAGAGCAGGCAACAGCAATTAGAGTTTCAAACAGCAACAAACACAACCGATTTTAGCCCAGAAATGACTCAGTGATTCCAGAAATGTTTCAAACCAAGCAGAAATTAACAAATCAACCCAAGGACCACTTGAAATGCACTCAAATAAGCTCGAAATGCATTAGACTACTTCAGCAGATGCACAACTCATCCAAAACCAGTTTAAACCGACCCAAAATTGCTTGAAATCAGACCAGGGAACACTTGAAGTTTCAGAATCCAAGTATTGAACTAGAAGAATAAAAATCGATCTAAAAGCCAAAGTTAACCTGAATTATCTGATGGAACAGTATATTTTTTTTTTTGGTTTTTCTAGAGGTTTTCTATTGTTTTTTGGGGTTTTTGAAGTTTGAATTTCAAAATCAGATCTGAAACTTAGAGAGCACCTTTTGGGGGGAATTTTGGAGCTGAAAACTTGTTCTCTAAGGCATTGGCATGCCTTTTTATAAGCAAAATGAGGGCAGCCCTCAGATTTTCAGTTTTCTTTTTACTCCCTCTTTTATTCTTTACTTAGCCCTCTACTTATTAACTTGTTCCTCAAGTTAGTACCCTAAGCTTGCTGAAATTACAATTAAAGCCCTAGTCTAGAAGACCCTAGAAGACCCTAGTGTTAACTACCATATTCCACCCAAGCTCAAATACCTAAACTATCCCTGAATACCCCCTTGAAATTACTTAACTAGGTCACAATTAACCCACCCTTCTTCCTTGATTAAAGCTACCAGCTACAACCCAATTCACCTAAAGTTAAACTAATTGGACAATCAACTAAACAAGGAAATAAATTGCATTAATCATTCGTGGATCAACTAACTAACACAAGATTAAACCTATTAAAATCAGATATGAAGCACTGCCATAAAGAACAAATCAGACACACTTAATGAAACTTAAAACATGGAATTATTAATATAATTGCTACTCATACTGATTTAACCTAACTCATTAACACTAAACCATAAGGAATCAGATTCAAACAAAGACCAAACTAACACAACAGATTAATCAAAGAATTACACTAACAATCAGACTAGAACCAAAAATTAAAATGAATTAAAATCTAAACGGAATCGAGCACAAAAACAGAACAACAATCAGAACAGGAATGATACGAACAAAACGAGAATTAACCGAACTAAATCAAACTAACACATAAAACCGAATAATATTGACTAACAATTAACAAACTAGAACTCACGAGAACCAAGAAAAGAAATAATAGAATTGAGAAGAAAGACTTACTAATTTCAGAATTCATATGGCTAAACCGTCTAAATTGATTTTTGATTAATGTTATTTGTCTATTTCGTCAGAAATAGGCATGTAACATTAAACAAAAAATCAACTGACTCCAAAACACCTAGAAACAGACCCGACTTCATAAACCCTAGATTTGAAATCCAACGAGTTCCGGTGGGATTTGAGGGGTTTTAGTTAGGGATTAGTGATGAGGGAAGTCAGGGTAGTACATGGTACGAATTTGGGGCCGTTTGGACAAAGTAGCGTTTTGGCCGGAAAATTTCAATTCAATATTCGAGCAGTTCCGGCCATGTTCGAGGGACGGGGCTTGGGGGGTTTGATAGAGTAGGTCACGGCAGTTCTACGGTGTTAATTTGATGGTGAACGGAGAAAATTGCGTCATGGCCGGAAAATCTTCAAACGAAGATTCGACGGGTTCAAGCAAGATTCGAAGGAAAATGACAGTGGATTCGGATAGAGGAGGGGAAGGGGAGTTCATGGTGTTATTTTGGGAGTCATTTGCATCGGCGCCGCCATCGCCGGCGGTGGGGAATTAGGACGGCGCCGCTAGGGTTTCTGGGGTTGGGTTTCTGATGATGGAGACGATGAGGAGGGGGGGTGAGGGATTCGGACACATTTATACATGGAGAACCATAGTTCTCCACCGTTGATCTAAAGAACCTCGACGGCCTGGATCTTTCAAAGGCGAAACGGCGTCGTTTCACTTGGGAGAGGGTGGACCGGGTCAGGGAATGGGTTGGGCTGGGACGAACGGGTTCTGGTGGGAAATTGTTTGGGCTGGGAATTAAATTAAAATGGCCCAATTTTCCTCTTCTCTTCATTTCAAAGCAAACAATTCAAAATTCCCTTTTTCTTATTCTCTTTCTCTTTTTTTCAAGATTTAATTAAAATCAAAATTAATTCCTAGAGCTAAATTAACTATTAAAAAAACTTAATTAAACCTAAAATGGTAATCAACACAAGCAAATTAACAGAAAAACTATTCGTAAATCAAAGCTAACATTAAAAGTGCAAATTAACTATTTTTGTGATTTTCCATTTCATAGAACAATTGATTACTAAATAATTCTTAAAATGCAAACTAACTCCTAAATGCACATGCAACACATTTTTAGTATTTTTCCATGAATTAAAATGCACAAACAAATGCAAGCAATTAACAGAAAATGCCACGAAAATCAACAAAATTAAAAATAATGAAAAGAAAATTATTTTGTTTGAAATTATGGGAGTAATTCATATAGGGCAAAAATCACGTGCTCACAGCTGCCCCTCTTTGCCCGGAAACACGAAGAGTTTTCGTGCAAAGATAAGTGAGCGGAAACGAGCGATTTTTGCCCATTCGAATACTCCGTGTGAAGCATTTTGAAAACCGTCTGACCGAACCCTGCTTCAAAGGTTGCCTACATATCCTTGGCTAAAAAGGAATCAGGTCAGTATAGTTCGGGAAGGTTTGGTAGCTGGGACTACCAGGAGCTGTGATTTCACTGTTGTTGCTGTTGTTACTGCTCGCTGACCTCCTTATTACACCATGTTAAAATAAAAAGAAGCTAGCCTAAGCTATGAGTTACAAAAAGGTCCTATCTATGTCTTCAAACTTGCTCTTGTGTTGCCTTGAACTTGTATTCTTCCACTGGAATTCTTGCGTAGTTTCCTTGCATTGTGATTGGAGATGTTTTGCCATTCCTCCGAGTGATGCTTGACCACTAAGATTTGAAATATATGCCTCCATTCTCCAGGCGGGCTCCTGATTGCTGACGCTTGAAAAGTATTCCCTTGTTCTCCAGGTGGTCTCCTGATTGCTGAACTTGAAAAGTATTCCCTTGTTCTCCAGGTGGGCTCCTGATTGCTGACGCTTGAAAAGTATTCCCTTGTTCTCCAGGTGGTCTCCTGATTGCTGAACTTGAAAAGTATTCCCTTGTTCTCCAGGCGGGCTCCTGACTGCAACAAAACAAGCAAAGAAAATTTTCTGCCCCAGTTTGGTGACTGGGTACAGCATGTTNGGGAATTAAATTAAAATGGCCCAATTTTCCTCTTCTCTTCATTTCAAAGCAAACAATTCAAAATTCCCTTTTTCTTTTTTCTCTTTCTCTTTTTTTTCAAGATTTAATTAAAATCAAAATCAATTCCTAGAGCTAAATTAACTACTAAAAAAAATTTAATTAAACCTAAAATGGTAATCAACACAAGCAAATTAACAGAAAAACTATTCGTAAATCAAAGCTAACATTAAAAGTGCAAATTAACTATTTTTGTGATTTTCCATTTCATAGAACAATTGATTACTAAATAATTCTTAAAATGCAAACTAACTCCTAAATGCACATGCAACACATTTTTAGTATTTTTTCATGAATTAAAATGCACAAACAAATGCAAGCAATTAACAGAAAATGCCACGAAAATCAACAAAATTAAAAATAATGAAAAGAAAATTATTTTGTTTGAAATTATGGGAGTAATTCATATAGGGCAAAAATCACGTGCTCACACCCTGCTCCAAAGCAGGGCGATGATAAGAAGAGAAAAAGGGTCTCGAGTCCCCGAACTCGGAAAAAAAAGCCAAAGAGGAGGTCTCGTAAGCCTAGAGGGAGCTCCGACGCTCTACCCTAGGACTCGGTCCATCGACTAAGGGATGAGTCCGAAGAAGAAGAAGAGGAAGAAAAATCAAAACTGGTGGCCCGCCTGCAGGCTGGGCTATGATACAAAGGCCCTTCGAATCGCAGGAGGTCGACGAGGGAGCTTTGGCCGAAGCTCTCAAACCAGATGGGGTTGAGGCCACTCCGCCCCCAGCTAGGGGGTCGAGAGAGAGACCAGGGGCGACGCTTCTCGAGCAGCAGAAAGTGCCCCGCGAGACGAGCTTAGAGTGATCGACATCACCGGGTCCCTTCAGATTTCGGACGCCATGATTCGTGAGGCCGGTATGTTAGAAAGCCGTTCTTACGAGGAGCCTCAGGGGGCGACTGATATCCATGAGTTCTTGAACGGATTTGAGTCCACTTCTTCGGAAGACGTCACAGGTCTTGCTGAATTTCCGGTGCCAAAGAAGGTACCGTCATCGGGTGCTACTAGGTCTTCATCGAGCCCAAAACTGGTGGATCAATTCTCGGCCCCAAGTGTTAACCCAGACTGCAGGCGGTCAATAACTTTTTTTGTCCCGGAGGATGCCCGGGTTTCCTCTGCCCTCATGGGGGTTTCTAACTACCTTAGATGCTTGGTGACCGAGGAATACAAGGCCATGATGAATGCGGTGGGAGTGCCTTGCCTATTTACTGAGGCCCAACATGCTTTGAATTAGGTAACTTCGAGGGTCGCTTCATTATTTATTTTAAACTTGAAGTTGTAAATAATCCTAACATCTTTCTTCATGCTTGCAGGCTTTGGTATTGCATCATGAGTCTTTCCTACGAATCTGGGAAGAGCACGAGGCTGAGGTTCGGGAACTCACCTAGAAGAGGGATGCTTACAAGCTTCTGAGTGAGAAGCTTCAGGTCGAGTTAGAAGCGGCTCGGAGGAAGCATACCGAGATGGCCGAGCAGGTATTTCGAGTGCTTCATGATAGTGAAGACAAACTGGAGATAGTGACCAATGATCCGATCCTGCAGTTCTGTTAGGGGCTTGAATAGATCGGGCAGCTTCAGGTACAGGTAGATACGATACAGGCTGAGGCTGAGGAGTTCAAGAAAAATATGGACATCTTGGCCTCGAAAAAGGAGGTCGTCTAAGCAGAACTAGAGTCGGCCGAGTCCCAGCTCCGGGATGCAAAAGAGAAAGCCTCAGTGTAGGTCAAGGAAATTGAAGAGCTTCAATCCCAACTGGACTCAGCTATTTCTGATAAGGAAAACTTAGCCAATGAACTTGAGGCAGCCAAATCTGAGGTGGCCCTGGCCAATACCAAAGTCGACGCTAAAGTGGCCCAATCAAGGTCAACTTCGAGGCTATCCAGGCGCATGCCAAGTGCATGGTGGATCATGCAAGGTGGAAAGCTCGAAGGGAAGCCCTCGAGGGAGTTTGTGCTCAGGACTTCGATATATTAGACGAAATCGAGAGTGCCAAAGCAGAAGAAACCAGGGCCCGGAAGTTGGCCTTTCTCGAGGAAGATTCTGAGAACTTAAGCGAGTCCGAAGACGGGGAAGTTCCCGAGTATGGAGATGCTACCTCCGATGAAGACCATGTTTCTTAGGCCTTTATATATTTTTATTTTTATTTTCTTTCTTTTATATCTTTTTGACGCCATTTTAGCCATTGTAAAATTTTGTATTAGGCCATTCTAGCCTTTGTAAACAATTATTATATATATAAGGCTCTCTTTCCCTTTCGGCTCTCGAATTTTTCCTTTGCTTTATTACTTGTATTCACAAAGGCCGGAATGCCTTAGCATAAAATAACTTAGGTTGTGTAAGTTCGGATAAACCCTGCCTTTACATTATTCTGTTTTGAGGCGTTTTGGGTTCGGTGTTACCGGGAACTTTCTCCCAAAGTAAGTAATTCAAAATGTAGTTTGTCGAGGGTAGCCTTTAGAACCGGTTATGAAACGAAGGCCTATTTTTTATTACGGTCCTCGGACGTTTCCAAGCCGTGTTAATATGGCCGTAGCCTTTTAATTCGGGCGTAGCCCAGTGGGCTTGCTTTCCCGAGTTATCCAAGCTTGCCTAAGATAACAGTCCTCTAGTGGGTACGGCCATGGCCTTTAAAATTCGGGGGTTGCCTAATAGGTCTTGTGTCCCCGATGTATAATAGCTTAGTGTGTTTGAGTTCATTTTTGGACAGCAGTCCCCGAGTGAGGGAGTGATCATCCGAATTTTGGTTATAATCGGCCCTTGAGCTCGTTTCTTTGAGGAGATTAAAAGTAAAAAATTCTTTAAGGGATGTAAAGAGAAAATTTTTAAACATTAGATGACTGCAAGGAAAGTACTTCACTTTATTCTTGTGCTAAACGATTATACATGCGTACATATTTTATGCCAGGGCTCGAGAAATCTACGTGGGCCCGGTTCATCTGACCGTTTGGCCCTTACAGCAAATCCTACCTATCGAGACCCTTCCATCGCGAAACAATTTTCTTGCTAAAGAAATTCGATATCCGAGGGTAATGCTCCCCCCCCCCCAGTATTCGAGGTTGATTGTAGAGAAACCTCGGATACTTGTAACGCAATCTTCGACACCGGTTCGTGATCAGCCTTTTATTCTAATTTAGCACGATCCGTTGTTGCCTCGTTAAAAACCTTGCCAGAAAACCCATTTAGGACAAAACCAGTCTAAGGAAAAAAGAGTGCAATGCGTGCTTTCAGACCTAAAACTTCGGGCTGCTTCTTGTCGATCATCTGCAGGTGTTAGTAAAAAAAATAAAAGGAAATGAATGGGGTCGTACCTTAGCAGTAATATCGTTTTAGGTGAGTTACATTCCAATTTCTAGGTAGTTGTTCCCCGTTCATCATTCCGAGTTTATAAGATCCTTTCCCGGTGACCTCGAGAATCTGGTACGGTCCTTCCCAGTTCGGACCCAACTTCGCATCATTCGGATTTTGTTTGTTCAGCGTAACTTTCCTTAGTACTAAGTCCCCGACATTAAAGTATCGAAGGTTGGCCCTTCGATTATAATACCTTTCAATCCGCTGCTTTTGGGTGGCTAATAGGACAAGGGCGGCTTCACGCCTATCATCCAATATTTCCAGGCTTGTATTCATGGCCTCATCATTTGATTCCTTTGTTGCATATCAAAACTTGATACTTGGTTCCCTGACTTCGACCAGTATTAGAGCTTCAGCGCCGAAAACCAATAAGAACGGGGTAGCACTGGTACTGGACTTCGAGGTTGTGCGGTATGGCATTCCTAACCGACATATGATGTGGTCCCAAATGAAGCCGATGACTTCCTTCTCCCTGACCTTCTCATACGCCTGGGCTTCAACCCACTTAGAAAAATAGTCATTCACAAATAAGATAAATTGAGCCTTACCTGGTGCCCATGGAAGAGGGCCAACGATATCCACTCCCCACTTCATGAATGGCCATGGCGACAAGACCAAATGCAGCAGTTCTCCAGGTTGATGAATCATCGGTGATGTCTGGAATTTATCACATTTTTGTACGAACTCCTTCGCATTTTTTTCCATATCGCTCCAGTAATAGTCGGCTTTGATTACCTTTCGAACCAATAATTTGGTGCCTGAGTGGTTTCCGCAGGTGCCTGAGTGGACTTTCTTAAGAACGTACTCGGTATCTCCCGGTCCCAAACATATGGCTACTGGGCCATCGAACATTCTTCTGAACAAGGTTCCGTTCTGGGACAAGCTGAATCGAGCTGCCTTTGTGGGTAGGGCCCTCGACTCTTTGGAATCTGAGGGTACTCTGCCGATCTTCAAATATTCTATGTATTTCCTCCAATCCCAAGTTAGGCTTGTAGAGTTTATTTCGGCGTGACCTTCCTCTAGGACCAATCTCATGAGCTGTACGACTTCCCCTGATTTGAGCTCATCATCCTCGACCGAAGAGCCTAAGTTTGCAAGCGCATCGGCCTCACTATTCTGATCTCGAGGTACGTGTTGCAAAGTCTACTCTTTGAATCGATGTAATGCTACTTGTAGCTTTTCCAGATACCTTTGCATCCATTCTTCTCTAACTTCGAACGTTCCGTTAACTTGATTTACCACAAGGAAGGAGTCGCACTTAGCTTCGATCACCTCCGCCCCTAAGCTCTTTGCCAGTTTGAGACCTGTAATCATGGCCTCATATTCTGCCTTGTTGTTAGTCAGTTTCATAGTTTTAATGGATTGCCTGACTATATTGCCTGTGGGTGGTTTTAATACGATGCCAAGTTTGGACCCCTTTACGTTCGATGCACCGTCTGTAAAAAGGGTCCAGATTCCCGAAGACGTCCCCGAGTTTAGCAATAACTCTTTTTCGACCTCGGGTATTAGGGCCGGCATGAAGTTGGCCACAAAATCCGCCAAAGTTTGAGAATTAATGGCTGTCTGGGGTCAATATTCGTGAGGTGCCGCTGCAGCTTGGATTATCGTAGAATAAGAGGAGCCGTCTTAGGAAATGACTTAAAAGACAAATGCCTCCAGTGCGAGCAATGTCATACCCGCTGATTTCTACGACCCATTTGGCCAGTCGCCCCGAGAGTTTGGGCTTATGCATTATATTTCGCAATGGGTAAGTTGTCACAACACATATAGGGTGGCACTGAAAGTACAGTTTTAGTTTCCTAGAGGCGCTTAGCAAAGCGAGCGCCAGTATTTCTAAGTAAGGATATCTAGTCTCGGCCTCACCTAAGGTCCGGCTAACATAATAAATCAAAAATTGCGTACCTTGCTCTTCCCGAACCAGGACTCCACTTCCCGTTATCTCTGATACTGCCAAATACAAGTACAGTTGTTCATCCGTCTTTGGTGTATGAAGCAGAGGCGGGCATGATAGGTATCGACTGAGTTCTTCCAAGGCCCGTTGGCATTCCGGAGTCCATGTGATGTTGTTTTTCTTTTTCATCAACGAGAAAAATTGATGACTCTTGTTGGAGGATCTCGAGATGATTCGCCCCAGGGTGACTATGCGCCCGGTTAGTCTTTGCACAGCCTTCACGTTGTTCACTACCGTGATATCTTTGATGACTTTAATCTTGTGGGGGTTGATCTCGATTCCTCAGTAGGATACCATGAACCCGAGAAATTTACCTGACCCGACTCCGAACACGCATTTTTCTGGTATTCAACTTCATGTTGTACTTCTTTAGTATACTGAAGGTTTCCTACAAATGCTTTAAATGGTCCTCTGCTTGCAGGGACATGAATAACATATCGTCAATGTAAACTTCCATAGATTTCCCTATTTGTTCTTCGAACATTCAGTTTACTAGGCGTTGGTAAGTGGCACCAGCATTTTTTAATCCAAATGGCATCACATTATAACAGTATGTGCCATACTTAGTGATGAAAGAGGTCTTTTCTTGATCATCCAGGTTCATTCGTATTTGGTTATACCTGGAATAGGCATCGAGAAAACTGAGGATCTCGTGGCCGGCCGTGGCATTGATCATGCAATCGATGTAAGGCAAAGGGAAAGAGTCTTTGGGGCATGCCTTGTTTAAATCCTTGTAATCTACACACATTCTTAGTTTGTTCCCTTTTTTAGGGACTACTACTACGTTTGCTAGCCATTCCGGGTATTTGACTTCCTGGATGGACCCTATTTTAAGGAGTTTGGTTACCTCGTCCTTGATGAAAGCATGCTTGATCTCGGGCTGTGGTCTCCTTTTCTGCGTGACTGGATGGAATTTCGGGTCCAGGCTCAGTTTGTGAGTGGTGATCTTCGGTGGGATCCCTGTCATGTCGAGGTGGGACCAAGCAAAACAATCCATGTTAGTTATAAGAAATTAAATGAGCTTTTTCCTGAGCTCGAGGGTTAACCCTGTGCCCAGGTATACCCTTTTATCGGGCTGATGCTCGATCACTGTGACTTGATCCAGCTCTTCGACTGTTAACTTGGTGGCGTCGGAATCATCAGGGACTATGAAGGATCAAGGAACCCGGTAATCATCGTCTTCGTCAGTCCCCTACTTGTCCTGTTGGGTCGAGGCCGACATCGGTGATTGCTATTTGACTTCCTATTTTTCTTTCGAATCTGGCTCCTTTGTCGATGAGAGTGTCGATATAGGAATTACTTCATCGACGGAAAACATTTCCTTTGTGGCAGGCTGCTCCCCGTAGATCGTTTTAATATCCTCTGGTGTCGGGAACTTTAAAACTCGATGAAGGGTCGAGGGCGCAACTCTCATGTTGTGGATCCACGGTCTCCCGAACTAAGCGTTATACCTCATGTTTCCCTCAATCACATAAAACTTGGTCTCTTGGATAGTTCCGGCTGCGTTTACCGGTAATGTTATTTCTTCCTTAGTGGTTTCACTAGCCATGTTAAACCCGTTTAGCACTCGGGCTGCAGTTACGATTTGGTCCTGTAGGCCGAGTTCTTCTATGACCTTCGATCGAAGGATGTTGGCTAAGCTACCTGGATCAATTAACACACGTTTAACTCGAGTTTTATTCATGAGTACAGATATTACCAGTGCATCATTATGGGTCTACGTGATTCCTTCTGCATCTTCGTCGTTGAAAAAAATAAAGTTCCTTCTGGCATGTAATCTCGAGTCCGTTTTTCCCTCGTGATCGATACTTTGGTGCGCTTAAACATCGAACCTTGAGGAACATCGACCCATCTGATGATCATATGAATGACGTGTTGAGGTTCCTCTTGCTCGTTTTGAAATGATTCTTGGCTCGGTCGCTCAGAAACTCCCAAAGATGGTCGTTGTTAAATAACCTAGCTACTTCTTCTCTCCATTACCGATAATCTTCCGTTCTGTGGCCATGGGTGCCATGATATTCGCACATTTGGTTGGGATCTCTTCAGGCTGGATCAATTTATAGAGGTCGAGTCCATCTGGTATCTTTGATGCATCCGATAGCTGATACGATGGCGGCTGCATCAACATTAATGTTTTATTCTAATAACCGAGGTGCTTCTTTGGGTTCGATAGGCTTGTCGAAGCCGTTCTTGCTCATTAGCCCTCGAGAGGTCTAACCTCGATCACTTCTCCTTTCATTTTGTACAGGATTCCGCTCAGGTTCGCCGCTCCTGTGATCTCCACTATATGGATGATATCGATCTCTGTTTGACTTGGGTTCTCGGTTGATATCCCTCTTAATTCTGTCGACGGGTCTGATAGGATAGACGGACCCGAATGAAGCCTCGAGTTGGTCATCTTCGACCTTGATATTCGATTGGTACCGGTTATGCACATCGGCCCAAGTGACAACCGGGTAATTTATCAAATTCTGCTTCAACTGCTGCGAAGCCACCGAGTTTCGAACATTGAGTCATTGGGTGAAAGCTTGAACTTCCCAATCGTCGGTGACTGGTGGCAGGTCCATCCATTCCATTTGGAATCGAGACACGAATTCTCTGAGCATTTCGTTGTCCTTATGGCTTACCTTGCAAAGGTCCGATTTCCTGCTTTCAACATTGATGGCTCTAGCGTGTGCCTTTACGAAGGAATCTGCAAGCATAGAAAATGAGTCAATAGAATTAGGTGGTAAATTGTGGTACCATATCATAGCCCCCTTCGACAGGTTCTCTCTGAATTTCTTTAGTAAGACATATTCGATTTCGTCATCCTCTAGATCATTCCCTTTGATAGCACATGTGCAAGAGGTGATATGCTCGTTCGGATCGGTGGTTCCGTTGGATTTTGGAATCTCAGGCATTCGGAACTTCTCGGGGATCGGCTTGGGATCCGTGCTCAGGGCTTTTGCACAAACTTTTTGGAGTCCAGACCCTTCAATATCGGTGGTGCCCCCGGGATTTGATCGACCCTGGAGTTGTAAGTTTCCATCTTCTTATCGTTTGCCTCGGTCTTCTTTCTCCCAGAATCAATTCGTTTTGTCAGTTCTTCGAGCATATTCATGATTGCAGGATCGGTCCTCAATTCTTTCTCGTTCAATTTCTTCGAAATCGATTCGATCCCGTGAACAACTTCCTGTGACGGTTCGGGCTCGATCCTGCTCGGTTTGTGATTCTAATTTTGGAGCTGGGCTATCGATGCATGTTGAGCCTGTAACATTTAAAAAATCACTCGCAGGTTGATCCCACCATCTTCGCCGCCACGTGCGCTTTGAGCGGCTAATCGAACGTCCCCACGGACGCTGCCCTCGGGATCGATAGCCAAATTGGCGTTGAGGGCTACATGTGAGCTGACGTCGATTGGATCTACAGCTGGAACTCCATCGAGATTAACTGGGGGTACGTCGTTTCCTGGCGCTATGTTATCATTCTCGTCGTGCTAGCCGAAATCGTTGTCGACTGAAGGGGTGCTGATTGAGAGTTAAACATTCTGATCTTGGAATCAAAGATACTTCAAAGAACAAGTGAAAATAGTGTGTGTGATGAAAGTTTGCACCGAGTAATCACTATTATGGGCGCCAAACTGTTTACCCTAAAATCGGATAACAAGTGAATTTATACATGGTTTTAAGGATACATAATATAAATTGGTACAAGTTAAGAGAATATATTAATATTGAGATTGACAATAAAAGAATAAATGCAAACCACACGAATTGAATTGCCTTGGCCCTCGAGTTCGATCACCCTCGAACCAAAGATGTTTCAACTGAAGTATGAATAGAGCAATAGAGTAACAAGATAATAAAAGCTAGAAAATGACAGTATATTGCTTTATGTTGCGTAAATATGATGTGTTTTACAAATGATCAGACCCCCATTTATATAGTAGGGGAGTCCTACTCTTGATACTGTTATATATGAGGTACGAAATCTCATGATTAGCTAATTAACGGCCATCCTTGATCTGTGCCGAGATTACTGCCGTGATTAGCAACTGATCGCGGATATTTCGTCCTTCTGTTATTCGGAATGGCAAATTTCCGTCGATCTCTCCTGATCTCAATTTTGTCCGGTCCCAAGGGTCGAACTTAACGATATAACCTCGCACCTTAGTTCGGTACAATCCAAGGTCGAACCTTAACCTATTATATTCCAGTCTCGATTAATCACATAAGGGGCGAGCCCGGTTTTGATATATATATATATATATATATATATATATATATATATATATATATATATTTTAACAAGACACGTTATTTATGAATATTAAATAATGTTATACTTTTTGTTATATATTATGATACCTTGTCAAGGTAAGGGTAACATTGAGTGGATGGGTTTTCAGTTTAGGTCTTCATAGTAAATATTTCTTTTTGAGAGTAAATATGTTAGTACTTAGCTTAACTTGGGTTTACCAGATTATTCAAATAGTTAGTTTGCGTAGGTAACACTAAACAGTTCATGAAAATCTGCGTAGTTATTTACACAAAATATGAAGGATTGTACGACCGTAAAGAACACCACCAAAATCTGCCTTGGTAAGACCAGTTTGCCTAGCCATTTATACAAAATGTGAAACATTGTACTGTAGTCAGTAGCTCATGAAAATCTACGTACTTTTTATACAATATGTGGAAGATTGTACTGCAGTAAACAACACGACCAAATTCTGCCTCTAATGCAAGTATTACAACTGTTGTAGGCTATCCAAAATATTGAGGCGACCTTTGTTGCACTTCAAATCTGATGAGGCATCTGCATGAAGAAAAAATTTAGAATTAAAGTGTAAAATAGTAGTTGACAATATGTAATTTGGACCTATAATTGTAAAGACGTTGAACAGAGATTTTGTTTTGAATTGTTAAAAAATTCTGAAATTGTCCTGCAGTGTGAGAAATATAGTCTTTAGTACACTATAAGCAAAATCCATAAGGCTACTTTTTGACATAAAATAAGCATTGTAGTGGACAAAAATTTAGAGCAGTCAATGTAATTATTCATCAAGTAGTGTAAAAACAGACAACATAAATTCTTTTGAGATTTGCAAATGTCATCCTGCTAAATCATTTAACAAAGAATTAGAATGCATGAATGTATGGACAAATGATATTGTTCCTTTTTTACCCGACAAAACTTTGATTATATATGAACTTACTGTTTGTGTGTGCGGTTGTTATTAGATGCACCTTTTTTTTATTTTGTTCTTACACAAAAAGTAACTTACTTAAAAGCTCTTAAAAAATGCATGGCTTATCAAGTATCAATCTGTAACCTTGATTATTTTTGCAGAGGACTTGTTTATTGTACGCTTTGTTTCTTGCTTGGGTTGCCATCTTCTGTCGATGGAGTGCGATTTGCTTCTTCAAAAGTGATTGATTCTACTTTTTTTTTTACTTCTCTCGCCAATAGTAGCTGATGTTGAAGACTCTGCCAAGCCGAAGACAGTCTGTTTCTATGTATAAGATAAGATAACAAAGGTACCTGGTGGTCTATCTGGTGTTCTAAGTAGTGTTTTTTGTAAATGAATTTTGAACAGCTTGTTTAGCAGGTGTT
The DNA here is from genome assembly GCF_001879085.1 of Nicotiana attenuata. Classification (NCBI taxonomy): domain Eukaryota; kingdom Viridiplantae; phylum Streptophyta; class Magnoliopsida; order Solanales; family Solanaceae; genus Nicotiana; species Nicotiana attenuata. The sequence continues at coordinate 105,373 of NW_017670410.1, read as the reverse complement.
CTCTGATATGCTCAACAGATAACAGTTGTTTCTGTAGTAATAAGTTTGCCACAGAATGAGTAAAGTGAAGACTGTAAATTAATTTTGAGTGACGCAAAGTGATTCTAGAGTTGTGTCACGACCTAAAATCCACTAAGGGTCGTGATGGCGCCGGACACTGCTGTCAGGCAAGCCAACCAATTCGCTTAATCAAATTCTCGTTTTATTACTTTTGAAAACCTAGGATTTTTCCTTCAACTTTAGCAATTTTAAAGAATATAATCTCCAATCAAATTAAATAATAATCAATCCATACAAGATATGTCAAAACCATCCCAGAATCCGGTGTCACAAGGGCATGAGCATCTACTGATAAGGACATAAAATACAACATCCGCCCGGAATACAGTGGACAGGAAATAAAAACAATGTACTGAAAAGGGCTATACTAGCTGCGGGCCGCCTCGAATAATGCAACTCGCCTAGCACCCAGATCATCCGCGCTGCTACGCCCAGTGGGCTGCTAGAAATAAATATACCTGTGCAACAAAAATGCACAGAAGTGTAGTATGAGTACGTAAACAACGTGTACTCAATGAGTATCCCGCCTAATCTCGAAGAAGTAGAGACGAGATGGTCAACTTCGACTCTAACTAGAGGTCAATTGACAATATACTAAAAATGTGAGGAAATCATGGACTTATATAGCAGTTCTAATTCACGAAGCCAGTAAAACAGATAAACACCTTCAACAAATAATCAAGGATTTTCAAGGTTTACTCTTTATTATCTTATCAATTTATATCAAGCCACGAAGGGCAAATTTCACATTTTGCAGTTCTCAAGTAACAATATAACATGCGCAAATCACACCGAGGCGACGGCCCTATCCAACAGAAATAAACTGTGCACTTGCCGAGGGTCGACGGCGCGCCTATAGATGCATCTATTTAATCTGCCGAGGCGTTCGGCCCGTTCCAAAAATAAACACGTAGTGACATTCAATCAAGAAGCCAACATGGGGTAATTATTCAAAGAAAAGCTAATTCCCTTTCAACAATTTACGAAAATGAGGTTTAGATCTTGTTAGAAATTCATTTACTATTTTGAGGTGGTTTAAGCGATTCAACTATCCATAAGATTACAAATATTCGAAGTATAGCATGTTTTTGGGTCCTAGACTACCCGGACAATAGCATAATAGTAGCTACGCACGGACTCTCGTCACCTCGTGTGTACGTAGCCCCCCACAAATAGGAGCACATAATCCATTATTTCACCTATGGGGACAATTCCCTCTTACAAGGTTAGAAAGGAGACTCACCTCGCTCCGAAGATCCACAACCGGCATTCCACGCCCTTCCGAAGACTCTAATTGATGCACCACGCTCCAAAATTAGCCAACTGTTACGCAAATCCATTAATATATGCTCAAATATTCATTACAATCTAATTTATAGCAATTCCTAACTCTGATCGGAAAGTTGACCAAAACGCCCTCGGGCCCACGTGCCCGGAATCCAAAATTTTTTGAAGATAAAGATTACCCATGACCTTAGGAACTCAAATATATAATTTTTACTAAATTCCATACCCAATATCGTGGTCAAATTTGAAGGAATGCCAATTTCTAGGTTTTCCACCAAAACCTAAATCTTTCCATAATTTCCTTGCCTAAATCCATGTATAAACTTTATATTTAACTCAAAGCTAGTATAAATTACTTACCTCATGATGAGTGACGAAAATGGCACCTCAAAGATGCTCCCCATCGACTCCAATGGAAGAAAAATAGGGTTTAAATGAACTCAACCCTGAACTTAAAGGACCTCACTGCTCCAGCTGTTTCCGCACCTGCGGTTCCTTGGCCGCTTCTGCGGTTCCGCAGGTGCGGTTAAAATGCCGCATCTGCGGTCTTTCCTGAGCTACCCCTTTCTCGCTTCTGCGACTTTCCACCCGCAGATGCGGTCCCGCTTCTGCGGAACTTTGACCGCATCTGCGGTCCTCTCCAAGATACTCTCATCCGCTTCTGCGACCCATTCTCCGCAGATGCGGTTCCGCTTCTGCGGTACCTTGACCGCATCTGCGGTCCTCAATCCTTGGACCAAAACCCGCCTCTGCGGCTCCCTGTCCGCTTCTGCGGTGCCGCTTCTGCGGTCACCCCACCACAGAAGCGAAAATACCAGCAACCAGATTCCTTCAGCTGTCCAAAAATCCAAATTTCGATCCGTTAACCACCCGAAATCCACCCGAGGCCCCCGAGACCCCAACCAAATGTACCAACCAATCCCAAAACACATTACGGACTCGCTTGGGGCCTCAAATCACATCAAACGACGCTAAAATCATGAATCGACCTCCAATCCAAACTCAATGAACTTCAAAAATTCAAACTTCTATTTCCGATGTTTAAACCTATCAAATCACGTCCGATTGATCTCAAATTTTGCGCACCAGTCATATTCGACATTATGGACCTACTCCAACTTTCGAAATTGGATTCCGACCCCGATATCAAAAAGTCAACTTCCGGTCAAACTTCTCAAAACCTTTAAATTTCTATCTTTGGCCAAATGACTCCAAAATGACCTACGGACCTCCGAATTCACTTCCGATCGCGCTCCCAACTCCAAAATCACCATACAGAGCTATACACAGACTCGGAATCCCAAACGGACATCGATAACACTGAAATGCACTTCAAGCCAAATTTATGAAATTTCTTCAAAAATGCTAACTTCCACAATAGGCGCCAAAACGCTCCCGGGTTATCCAAAACCCGAACCGGGCATACGCCCAAGTCCGAAATCATCATACGAACCTACTGGAACCTTCAGATACTGATTCCGAGGTCGTTTACTTAAAATTCCAACCCTAGTTCATTCTTTCAACTTTAAGCTTCCGAAATGAGAATTCTCTTTCCAATTCAACTCCGGACTTTCCGAAATTCAATTCCGACCACGCGCACAAGTCATAATACCCAAAATGAAACTGCTCACGGCCTCAGGCTGCTGAGCGGAGTGCTAGAGCTCAAAACGACCGATCGGGTCGTTACAAGTTTTCAGTATATGCACCTTGGCAATGGTAGTTTCGTATATTTGGTCCGCTGTCGGTGAAAGCATTGTTTCAGCTAGTTTGTCCGACACTATTGCTGTTATTGCTCCGCTCCTGTCTGTGATGTCAACTTCAAATTCACATCTACAATGTTGTGTTTGTGCGGTGATCATATTTTAGCTATAGGATGTCTTTACTGACTGTCAAAGGTAAGAGCTGTTATTACCTTGGAATCAGCATTCTTTCTAGCTTGCAATTGATACAGAGAATTTTTTTTTATACTTGATCCGTGCTAGATGTTGACACTCAGAGCAAAGAAGTACGAAGAAAAACTGGAGTTCATTTTGCAATGATATTTCTCCTTCAACATAAAAACTTTGTGCCTGTTGAGAAACTAGTAGAAAGACACTACTTAGTAATTACAATATAGAATAACTCGCAAGATAAAATGGCGATCCCAATAACAACAATTGTACTGTAGCAAAACTATATTCCTAAATCTAATGGACTGACAAAATAATGTTTACTTTACTTAAGGTCAAATAAATTTTGAGTATATTTGTATTTTTCTACCTTTTCAAATGATAAATAAATTATTTTGATATATAGTAGAGCACTATTTTTAATTTAGGAAACCACATAAAAATTATAGGAGAACGTCAATGTAACGTCTTTATCTCCTCTTATTCTACTCATTGCGGGGTTCATTATTTCTTCCGGACGTTCCAGCTGTCTACTATTTTTATAGTAGCAGTACAGTATACGAAAAAAATATTTTAAGCGCATCAGCTATGTGGTTGATTTAGCTAAAAATTGTGTTGTGAAACGCCAACTGAGCTTTAGTTTCTCTATTCATGTTAATATATGTGTTATTGGATTTTTGTTATGACTTTTTGGGGTTAAATCTCTGTAGGTCTACAAGTGTTCGGCTAATTTTCTTCTGCTTTATTTGTCTTGGGTAACTCCTTTGGTTTTCTAATAAAAAATATTTCTTTTTGTTCACGTAGCTTCTTTGTTAGTTTCTGCCAATAAACAATAATTGTCAAAAGGCTACTTCGTACAAGCAAAAGAACAATCGATGCTAAGCCCGACTCATATGTTTTAATATACTCACGGTGGACTGTGAAGGAATGCTTGAAATGGGAACTATTTGATCTTCAAAAGGTGCAATATTTAGTGTCGAAGGCGATTCTGATAAACTTTTGAGAGTGTATTCAATTAGCATATGGTTGTTTTCCTTTGCCCTGCGATGCAATAGTAGATATTGTGGTTATTTTTGTTGTTGAGAAATACGATATTAAAAAATGGAACGTATAGGTGTGCAAATAAAACATACCAATTCATTAACTTTGCTGCCTGCGAGTACAAAGGGTCGATTAAGATTGAGGAATTGAACCTTGTTGTTAGGCGGACCTCTGCATATCATATACTTGTTAATGAATAAATCTAAACATAAATGTACATGTGCGATGTAAAGTAACTTGGGAATACCTTGTTTAAAGTTAGAAACAGCTATTCGTTTTGCAACATGACAGGATATCTATGTAGTTGATGCAGTATTTGAGTTCCATCGTTGTCAGCCAATTCTCCCCATATAGTAAACAGAAAAGGTTTTTCCTATGATATTAAGGATGCAGTGTTAAATACATATTTTGTTGTTAGAGGTAGTTAAAGTGTATATTACTTACTTGTCGTCTATGAGAATAACCTCCTGAAATCATTTTATGGACATCAATTTGCCACAACTGCCACCAAGTCTGCTTTGGAAAAGCATGTGGGTATAAAAGTTGAATACAACTATTTAAATTTGATAATGAAGAAGTGTATATTTTTTTACGAAAAAATGAAGTAGTATTAAGTGATGTTTGTTTACCAAATTCATCTCCTGGAATCTGTTTTTCGATATCGGCAAAGCACACCATGTTTAATTTTGTAGGCAACGGTAACATTGATTCTTCTTCAATAATACTGAAGGTATCGACGACCCATTCAAATCTGTGCATGGGTATTGCAAAACGTGACGGTTCCCTAACTTTAGCTGTTGAGCTGAGGTATGTGCGGAAATGTTTGAATATGTTGTCATAAAGTGGGACTTCAGGACCATATATTATGATGCAGATTTGGTCTTCCCGCAATTTGTTAACATCTAACATGGAGAACGTCTTTACAGATATGGTAGAAGCTTATTACTATGTAGTTGAGATGTTTGTGAAGTTACATTTTCGTCCTGGACGATGGATGTTTGAAAGTGCACCCGGTGATCTCTGCTAATTTTGGACCGGATTTTGTCAATAACTTGTATTTTACAAGTCCAATCTCTAGTAAATGGCATGATTTCATGGATGGTATATCGCGGATTCATCTTTTGAGTATCTTGCAACCTGTGAGGAATGAAATCGTAGGATAAAGTAATTGAGCATGAGGAATTATATAAAGAAAACAACTGAATGTTATACATAACGATGGGGATAATTTAACTTAGCTTTAAGAACATTAAAAAGTATAAGATGAATGGAGTATCTTGATTTGCGTTAAAACTTATAGTGTAGCTGCAAACTGAAACACAGTGAAGGAAGAACGGAAGCAGAAGATTATTTAGAGAGCCCAAGTTTGCGCTGTGACTGTTAAAGAAAATTATTCCATGTTGTGCACAAGTGTCAACAAAATTTACAGGTGTTGGTCTTGGAGGCAAATACTTTTATGCATGCCTTCTTTGGTTGATCCACACCATCCTCTATTCTCGTAAGATGATACACACTAGCTAACAGCCCGCCAGACATTTTGAGAGAGTTGAAAAAGCACTATCTTGTTGAAAGGTTCTATACATATGCAAAATATGCGAAATTTCTTACTTTTCGTGGAGGATTAGTCGAAATGTGGCTTTCAAATTAAGTTCCGAATTAGTGGATGCTGCCAAAGGGAGCAGGTGTAAGCTAAGATTTATGTTCAAATGACTTAAGTGTCACGGTAGTTAGTGCATTAAGAAACCATTGTCAGCAATTAAATCATCTGACAGTGGCATTATATCATATTTAATTCTCCTATATATATAAAGTGCCCAAGGAACATGTTTTGCTGACAGGAGTTTGGCGGTATGCCACTTAACTTTCATATTTTTGCCCTTGGTTTTCAGTATTATAACGTTTGTTGCCATCGAATAATTTGGTAAATGAAGGGAACTTCGTAGGCATTTTCAAAGCCCACCCACGTAAGCATAGTCCATCATTTGTTATTACTGTCACAGGGACACATTGAAGAGCTGGATGAAACAGTGGACCCATTTATTTAGGTGTGTTCCCGAGATATTATACTTTATTACTAACATTGTACACCCCTTTCATCTTTATCTTTCTGATCACTAGGGGCAGAGTCACCTTCTGTTAGGGTTTGAAATATTACGAAAAATTATACTCACTGTATTTATAAGTAACATATTAAATTTTAGATGTAACAAAAGATTACACTGTAATTTGGGAATAACTAACAAAAGATTTGTTGTACTTACCCACTTTATCTGTGAAAGGAAAATTGAGGGAAGACTACGTACAACAAAAGGGTAAAACAGTATCAAAAGTGGCAACATCACGGGTCAACGTTGAAATTACAGTGGAACACCTTTCAACAGAAGGTTCATATTTGAGGAGATTGACAAATTAGTACCATTAACAATACGGCACTAAGTTTTCAACATTTTATCAAACATGAAAGAAGCAGCAGTGGAGAAACACACCAGTAAATAACTGCTTGCAGATGAAAACCAAGTAAAGCGAGAGAAAGCAGAGATCGCCGAGAGGTGGCCAGAGAGATTCGTGAACTTTCATATAGTGTTCTACAGATAACACTCAGTTAAGTTAGGCAGATATCAGAGTTTCCAGGGTCGTCAGCCCCAGCAGCCGAGGGCTTGTTTTACTTGTGGCGACACGAGGCACATTGCTAGGTATTGCCCTCGCGCACCAGGTGGCTCTCAGCATCAGAGTTCTCGTGCCATGGTACAGGCACCAGATGTTCCACAACCTGCCTATAGCGGGGGTTCTCAAGCTTAGGAAAGGAGACAGTTTCGCTGTCGTTAGATTGTGTGGCAACGTGAGTCAATGTCAGCAGAAAGGAGAAGAAGACGGAAGGCTGTATTCAAAATCTATGTCGGAATTGGCCAGTGCAAAGATAATCATTGATGCTGGGCCAACAGCAGAAAGAGTCAGCGATAATGTTGAGCTGGGAATTATTAAAATTACATAAATGCCCACAGATAAATTAGAAAATGCAAAGAAACACACACGTTGACAGAGAGGTGCATGTGTTCCCTCTTCTAAGAAGCAGGAAAAAATATCCAATGTAAGTGTTACATATGATTTACAATCTTTTATAATTTTTTTGTTTTCTTGCAAATAAAAACTTTTATAATTAGAAATCAACAAAAGTTGACAAAGTTATAGTTGAAAAAATAATATAACTTCTCAAAGATAAAGTAAAGATAACATAAAATGGTACATAGGAGGCTCCTGTTCATCATGTCACCTTGAGGATCCACGTATGCACATTCTAGCCACCCAAGACCAAAGCTGGGGTATCTCCACTTTAGAACGCAGTACACCACTTGCCCCTATTTTATCCAATAAGTTCCTGCCACATCATATGTCTATTTTTTAAGAATGTATAGAGTTGCACTTTTATGTAATATGTGATTAAGATGTTAAATCTTGTATATTGTTAACTATTTTGGTACTTTTTGAACTTAATTTTTAAGAAAATAATCAAAAGGATAATGGTAAATGGAATTCTGATAATATTAATTTTTTGATACATAAATGAGGTGTCACTATTACCCAATTATTAGCAATAACTCCTTAATTTCCAATTAATTTACTGATAATTTACTTTTCGTGATGCACATTACAAGATAATCACTCTGTCCTAATTCTCATGATAATATTAATACTTTTAAAAATTAAATAATATCTGTATTAGAAAATTTCAAAAAAATTGTTAACATTAATTGATAACTAGGGATAATATATATTAAAAACTTAAGGAATATTGTCGTTTACATCATTCAAAATAGAAACAGCCTTAAGGACATTGATATTGCCCAGACCGGCTAGCACAGAGCATACATTAAAACTAATGTTCTTAACAAGATAAACATGGGCTACCCTATCTGTTTCCAATTATTTATAATAAAAAGGTGTGGTGAATCTAGTGATAAGCAGCTGCTTGATTGAGTGCTTGCCGTGCCAGATTGTGTGCCACTTTGTTCCGTTCTCTGAAATTATGGATGATCGATGGCTCCTTCAACTGGTGCATTAACCACCTGCATGATTGTAAGATAGAATTGTGAGGGACAGCGTTTGACAGGAGCTGTTTTATTACCTCAGTTGTGTCGGTTTCTACGACCAGAGGAGTTAGACCATGGGTTAGAGCTAATTTGAGGACTTCTTTGAGAGCCTCCAGTTCCACTTGTAATGGTGAGGTAGCTGGGACAGTTCTTTGGTAACCCAAAATCCAATATCCTGCTTGGTTCCTAAAAACTCCTCCTACTCCCCCTAGTTTGAAGTTGTCCTTGAAAGCACCATCAATGTTTAGCTTAAAGAAAGATTGAAGGGGTTTATATCATGCAACACTTATTGCATGGGAATGAACAATAGCGTTTTCCTTATGAGTGAGAAGTATGTATTCTGACGCTAGGTTTAGGGCCTGTTAACATTGTTACTTATAATACATACAATTTCTTTCACTTCGATGTAATTTCTAGCATATGAAAGATATCTTTCCAAAATATCTAAAAAGTTAATTTTTGAATTTAAATTGACAATTAGAATTTTTACTTGAATATAATCTTGTGGAGGTTGGTGGAAAAATAAATTATTGTGGATGGAGGGAATATTATCTCATTATACGCCCTCTGTTTCAATTTATGTGAATTTATTTCCTTTTTAGTCCGTGCCAAAACGAATAACCCAATTTTATATTTGAAAGAATTTACCTTTATGCAATGATTTATAGTCACACTAAATACTTATGCCTCATTTTACAACACAAGTTTAAAAGTCTTCTCTGTTTTCTTAAACTCCGTGCCCAGTCAAATGAGTTCATTATATAAATTGAAACCACAGGTGACAAGTGGGCCGGTCCGGGCCCTAAATGGGCCAAGTGGGCCGGTCCAAACGGTCCCAGTCCCGGGCCGGTCCCAAATTAAACGGGCCATACGGTCACGGTCCAAGTAGTCTTTTTGTAGGAATCGGCCCGGGACAGGGCCACGAACTCATGGTCCCAGGCTAAACGGTCCCGATAGCGGGCTAAGTGGGCCCAATGGATATATTTTTTTAAAAAAAAAATTAAATAGAAATTAGAGACAAAAAGATGTTAAAAAATATATCTAAGGCAATGCCTTGTAAGTTTTATTATAGAATTGTGACCAAAAAATTTTAATTCAAATTTAAAGTCTAAAGACAAAAATATTGTAAAAAGATATTCAAAGCAATGCCTTGTAATTTCATTATAGCATTAAAAATATATGGCAATATCTTTCTTAGTCTTCTTCCCCCTATGAAATGAGCATAACAAGGTGCTAATACCATCATTAAGAAGAAAAAGAAACTAATCAAAATGTGCAAAAATACAAGTTACATGGTATCTCTTACAAACTTCATAAATTCATCAAGGTCCGGAGGAATTTTCGTTGGTGGTGGCGGAAAAGTAGCTTGGTCATCGCCGCTTCCGGGCGGAAGCAGCATCATTCGCAAGTTCAGCTAGCATTTCTTCTTAAGCTTCATCTTCCTCTGGTTGTGATTCAGCAAGTCCAAAATTTCTTCTTTCTGAAGGGGTCTAATCTCTGAAAAGTACTGATTTTTTCAAGCTCTCCCTCATAGACGCTCTATAATCACCGAGTTGAAGTCTTGCTTGACTGAAAGTGCTCTCCGATGCCACTGTTGAAGCTTGAATAGTTAAAATGTCTCGGGCCATCCTTGAAAGAACCGGAAAGTATTTTTCTTTGTCCTTCCATCGTTCCAAAAGATTAAATGAGCCGTCGGGATTAACTTCCTCAATTCCCTACAACAAATAAACTTCAAGCTCATTTAGTTTTGAAACTAGAACCTTGAGAACCCTAAACCCCGCCCAAGCACTAAGTGCTCTTACTCCAGTAGTTCTTTTAGATGATTGAGAATCAGAAGAAGAAGAAGTTGGAATATTTGGTCTAGGTTGATTTAATGCAACTTGATAAGCATTATAAATAATTTGAGCATTTATTCTAATTGAGGCTATTGCTTCTGGAAGTTGAGACAACTCATTTCCTTCAAGTGCTAAACCATTATAAACAGTTTCATACAAAAATTGAGGACCTCCTAATTTCATACAAGGATTTAACAAAACAGCAACACCATAAATATGGGGAACGAGGAAAATTTTTTTGAACTTTTTTCTCATAGAATCAATTGCAAGTTTATAAATTTCCCCGCCCTTTGGAAAATGAGCAAACAAATTAGCAAGTTCTGCAATATAAACTAAATAATTAGAAATAGTAGGATAATATTGCCCAGAAAATTCATTTGTAGCAATATGAAATTTTTCTAAAAACTCAACAAGCATTTTAACATTAGTCCAATCCCAAAGGTTCTCATCATCATCACTTACATGTGCATTAAACGTTGAGTTTATGGGGTCTCTATATTCATATGCAACAACCAATAATAGAAAATAAATAACACAAACAAAACTATAATATTAAAACTTAAGAGTTGGAACGAGTTTACCGTATTGACGAACAACTTGTTGAAAATTGATTATCGTTGAAGACTTGAAGACTTCAATTCACCAACTTCACAACTTTTTCACAAATTGTAACAATAAAGTAAGCAATAGTAGCAATTATAGAAGAAAATTAGAAAGGGATTGTGATAGATTGATGATTTTGTAAGAAAAATGAAAGAATGAGGGGGTATTTATAGTTGAAAATAGGAAAAAAAATGTAAGTATAAAAAGTTTGAGGTTAAAACAAAGTTGGGGGGTGGGGGAGGGGGTGGGGTTAAATGGCTATTTTGTAAATATCCAACGGCTTTTTTGGGTGATCCAATAGCCAGATTTTAAATCCCCCAAAAGGCAGATTTTTTTTTTTAAAATTTTGACCGTTTGGCCCGCTAGGGACCATCCGGTCCCGATCCTAGCGGTCCCAACCTATAGAACCAGCCTAGAAGTCCGGACCAAGCAGCTCGGAATTTTTCTCCAAAAAAAGGGACTGACTCTAAGGATGCATATATTTCAGTAAGCAAACCATGAATCGGACCGGTTCAATCGGTCCTGGCCCGTTTGGCTCGCGGCCCCGGGCCGGTCTTGCCACCCTTAATTGAAATGGAGGGAGTAATTGGTACACCAACTTAATCTAACTACGTGTCTGTGTACCAGTGGACACTGTTTTGTACATTCTTGGTGCGGAGAGCATCTAATTGCGCCTCGCTAGTGAAGTTGTGGACCGAACCTTCTTTACTCTTTTAGCGATAACTGAAGTTTCCATTGGGGAACGGTCAAAACATTCAGCGATGGCAGCAATGGCTTCCATCACCTCAACTTCAAGGGTTCCTTATCCTTTGCCATTATCTTCGGTTCGCTGTACGCTTATATCATCGGTTAATACAACACGCTCTTTCCCTTCTTCTTCTTCTTTGGCTTGCAAAAAGCTCTGGTTATCTAACGGAACTCGAGGGAAGCCAGGCTTTAGAACTTCTTCTTCGACGACATTGAGGATAAGGTGCGGTGGCTTAAGGGAGATTAAGGAGGACGAGTTCTCCGACGTCGTTTTGAAGTCTGATCGTCCTGTCCTTGTGGAGTTCGTTGCCACTTGGTGTGGGCCCTGCCGCTTGATTGGTCCTGCTATGGAATCCGTTGCTGAGGTTGTTCTTATTCGTTTTTACCTCTTTATTTATGTAGTTTATTGGAATTATACTGCATTAAAGCTTCAATTTCCCCCTTGTCAATTTCTTTCTTCACTGAGCATGTTAAACTGATAAATGTGTGTTTGGTATGATGGAAAGTATTACTTTTTGGCTAAAAAATCATTTGTGATGTTTTCTTAACTTGAGTTATTGAAATGTTTTGTTCAAGACGAAATATGGAAAATTATTAAGTGCTCCATGCACCTTGACTGAGCATATAGTTTAAGAAAGAAAAAGAACTTTTGAAACTTGTGATCTAAAATAAGTCATAGATATTTATGTGGTCATTAAGGATAAATGGAGAGCTTTTGCTTTTCATCTATTTTCTGGTCGTTATGATACTTTTATTATTCCCATGGTATCTGTTGACGGTATTGATATATTGTCTCTTTTTGTTTTCTTAAGCCGAGGGTCTTTCGGAAACAACCTCTCTATTCCCTTGAGGTAGGGTTAAGGTCTGCGTACACATTAGCCTCCCCAGACTCCACTAGTGGGATTTTACTGGGTCGTTGTTGTTGTTGTAAAGGATAAATGGAGAGTACAACAACAACAAACCTAGTAAAAAAGGCTTGGGAAAGGTAAAAAGTAGAGAATAACAATAAGCAGCAATACCAACAAAGCAATCCGAAAACCAAAGCTCAAGAACCAACAGGTAAAAACAGAAATCTGAGAACCAGAAATGCAAGACTAGCACTAAAATAAAGCACTAAAACTACTAGTATGAACGAAGGAGACGCTCAGCTACCTAACCTTCTACCCTAATTCTTGACCTCTGCACCTTCCTTTGAAGGGTCATGTCCTCGATGAGCTGGAGCATCGCCATGTCTTGCCTCATCATCTCTCCCCAATACTTCTTCGGCCTAATCCTACCTCTCCTTAGGCCCTCCAGACCAACCTCTCACACCTCCTTATTGGGGCATCAACGCCTCTCCCCTTCACATATCCGAACCATCTAAGTCTCGCTTCCCGCATCTTGTCCTCCACCGAGGCCACTCCCACCTTGGCGCGAATAACTTCATTCCTAATCTTATTTAACCTGGTGTGCCCGCTCATCTATCTCAACATACTCATTTCTGCCACCTTCGTTTTCTGGATCTGAGAGTTCTTGACTGGCCAACACTCAGCCCCATACAAAATGGTCGATTTGACCACCGTTCTGTAGAACTTACCTTTAAGTTTAGATGGCACATTCTTATCATGCAAAACACCGGAAGCCAGCCTCCATTTTATCCAACCCGTCCCGATACGATGTGTGACATCCTCGTCCAATACCCTGTATAACTGACCTAAGGTACTTGAAACTTTGTCTCCTAGGAATAACTTGTGAATCCAGCCTCATATCCCCATCCGCTTTCTGAACCTCACCACTAAACTTGCTCTCCAAGTATTCTGTCTTGGTCCTGCTTAACTTGAAATCTTTAGACTCTATAGTCTGCCTTCAAACCTCTAACCTGTGTTAACACTGCTCGTTTCTCATCAATCAGTACAATGCCATCTGCGAATAACATGCACCACGACACATCCCCTTGAATGTGGCGCATCAGCACGTCCATTGCCAATGCAAATAAAAATAGGGTGAGAGTTGACCCTTGATGTAACCCCATCTCAACTGGGAAATGGTCTGATTCCCCTCCCGCTGTCCTCACCCGGGTCTTAGCTCCATCAAACATATCCTTAATCATCCTAATGTATGCAATATGTACACCTCTAGCCTCCAAACATCTCCATAGCACTTCTCTGGGGACTTTATCGTAAGCCTTTTCAAGGTCGATGAACACCATATGTAAGTCCCTCTTCCTCTCCCTATATTGCTCCATCAATCTTCTAACAAGGTGAATGGTTTCGGTAGTCGAATGCCCCGACATAAATCTGAACTGGTTCTCGAAGATAGATAATCTCTTCCTCACCCTCCGCTCCACCACCCTCTCCAAGACTTTCATAGTATGACTTAGCAGCTTGATACCCCGATAGTTGTTGCAATTTTGGATATCGCCCTTGTTTTTGTACTAAGGATAAATGGAGAATATAAAGTGAAATTGTTTTTAAATATAGAAAGGTATCACCTTTTTCGGACAGGCTAGAAACGAAAGTGCGTCACATTAATTTGGGGGGGGGGGGGTATTATATCTGATGATGGTGGTGTCTGGGTCAGCTTGCACGCACCTCGACTATTTTATTGTGTATATGCTACCTCCTACTAGCACAAGTATCGGTTAGCTTTGTCCACCAAGGTTTATACTAATGGGAAAAAATCACCTACTGTTTTTTTACTTCGCTGGGTTTTGAACCTAAGACCTCCTCATGGTTCTCCTCCTACTTCATTGAACACTGGACCACACCCTTGAATGCGGAATAGAAAAAATTATCTCCCAGGACAAAACATTTTTCACAGAAAATCCTCCACCAATCTCATGAGTAGTAGAAGGTCACATGTATAAATGTGATAGTTGCACATGTATTTTTGTCAAGTGCTGAGATGAATTGGATTAAGTACTATTGGTAAATATTAAGCAAATTCAGCATCCTGCCGCAGCAAAAAAAAGGGGATTAACTTTAGCCTCAATATTGGACTACTTTGTCCATTCCGGTTTTAAAGGTTTTTATTTTTAATCTCAAGCATTGACTACAAGATATATTAATCATTTGCTTTGTACCATCTCCTTTGATACCTCATGTAGTATAATTCAATGAAATGTTAGATTTTCACTGAAATAACTACTATGATCATGCCCTTTTCCCTGTACCTATAGAGAAGAAACTTGGTTTTATATGTTTTGCTTCGTTCCACACTATTACTGGTATCATTTTAGATCATTACCAATAAGAAAAGCAAAGATTAAGCCAATCTTTGGCAACTCTTCGTCAATTTGCTAAAGAAAACGAAAAAAGACATTCCAAGCTATGATGCCTCTAGTGCAGTGTCCAAAAGCCTTTAAGCTAGAAAGCACCATGGGCCATGGGACAACTCTGTAGCTTAAAATAGAGCTGCGACATATGTAAGAATTGAGTAATTTTCATGCTAGATCCAATGAGTGAGGGCTTCTTTTCATTTAAATACATTAGCGTAATGACATTGTAACTTCTCGTGTTGATCTAGAATCATTAAGCGATTGCAGACTTTTGTCTTTCCTGTTCTTGATTTAAAGCTATGTTGCGCGGACTCTCCAAAATGCTGCCGCACATGTGTCGGATTCTCCAAAAATACACTACTTTTCGAGGATCCGACACGCACCCGGTGACATTTTCGGAGAGTCCGAACAACATAGATTTAAAGTAAATGCTTTTTCCTAACACTGTATTTCCTTTTCTCTTAACTGTCAGGAGTATAAAGAAAAGATCACTGTTGTTAAGATAGATCATGATGCAAATCCCAAGCTCATAGAAGAGTTCAAAGTTTATGGATTGCCAACTTTGATTCTCTTCAAAGATGGAAAGGAAGTTCCAGATAGTAAAAGGGAAGGTGCGATAACAAAAGTTAAACTCAAGGAGTATCTTGATGGACTTCTAAAGACAGTTTCTGTCGCATAATATTCGGGCAAAAGTTCAAAGGTTCTGGTATCTTCATCAGTTTATGATGGGATGCACTTTTTGTCTGGTCAATGTTAGTATCCTGAAATTGCCTGTAATTTGATTTGCTTCCTTGATTAACCAAGAATAGCGGGGATGCATTGTATATTTTAGCTGGCTGTTGGCGATGACCTGTTTGTATTTGTATATTTGAGCTGTCTATAAGATAAAAATAATTGCATATTTCAAAGTTATGTAATTTGGTTTAATTTGAAGAGCATCATCGATTTTATGCCTGCCTTTTTCTGCAAAATTACCTGTACACGCTAGAAGCAGTTGACTCTTAAACTTTCACTTTCTTTTTTCCATTTCGGGCTTGTCTTTGGCATTGCAGATATGTATGCTTCCTTTTCTCATTAGCATAACTATCAGATGTCAGTGCGAGGAGCGTTTCTCTGGTAAATATTTAGAAAGTTCCAAGTGGCTTTATTTATACATTTTCTTTGTGGATTGAAAACAGTTCTGACCGTGTTAGACAGTTACAGTAATCTGCTGCTTCTTGTTAGTCATTCAGAAGCCTTGAGCGCTAGGTCTGTACCCTGTTAGAAGTTAGTGATCTGTCGCTCCTTCTTACTTGCACAATCTATGCAGGCACCAGCAAGCTAGCTTTATAAAGTAAAATTGGAGTATTACTTTGCATATGATTACTCTTGTACAAGCTCAATGAGTTTCCAATCACACTAAGGTAATGTATGCCCAGGCGTATTTTCATGAGTAAACTTGCTGTAACCTTTCTCTGCTTCATTGGTTCACTGTCCGGAAGCTTCATTAGGAATTGAATTTCTTTCAGTGTAACTCGATCTTTGAAGATTACATTCTGTGCTGAGACATGGATTCTAATTATATGGACACATGATTTTTGAGTATGAAAGGACATTTGCAGAAGTGATGCAGATGTTCTGCACACGGGGCAAGTTCATCTTCTATGCCTTTAAGGCACCATACAAATAGCAGTTAACGACCAATCTGTGGATCTTGCTTCTTGATATGTCAAAGTTCAATTTAAGAATCGTAGGGTCGTCTACTTGATTTACCTGCGTTTTAAGAAAATGAGGACCGTTCAGTTACTTCTGACTCTCAATTTACAACCTTTTGTCACTTCTTCTGTTCTTAAACAGTTTCAGATGCTGCATTATTTGCAACAATTAGGGGTCAGTTACCATTTCTTGGCATAGTTGGGCTTAACAGGGGACTTTTTGTGAACATCGCCCTCAACATGCTCTCTAGAAGTCTAGGTTGTCCTTTTCCCCCTAACAATAGTTTTGTCGTCGTTCATCAAAACAGTTTCGATGTCTTTCATCAAAACAGTTTTGATGTATGTCTAATTTTCTGTCTAGTACTTATCCACTCTGCAGTTACATTTTTCCGTTGTTTTCTTCCCTTCTGCCTTGTTCAGATCATATTTTATACCTGTCTTAGTTGTCCATCCTTGTCGCCTAGAATAAAATGAAGTCAATTATAAAAGAAATTGCCTCAACTAGAAACATTAACTTCTCATTAGACTGCAAAAGTGGAACACAAAGGTAATATTGTATCCCCTCTTTTAGTATCATTTGAAGGTTGGCCTATTGGTCATCAGCTACTGCTTCCTATTTTACTTGAACCAAGCCATGACCTATTCCGGTGCTGCTGATGGAATTATCTTGTGGTCCAGAATCATATAGTTGAGTGCTGTATATATCCTTATTCTGGTAATTTGCACATGATTTTATTCAAAGCTTGAATGGTTTTGGAGTATTTTGAAGTTTCCCTATTTGGAATTGTGTTAGGTCTAATTCATCCTTACCGCCAAAAAACCTCAATATAAAAACTATTATTGTCCGGTGTCAATATTCAGTTGTTCTATAAGCCCTATTCACTCTTTAGATGATACACGAATGACCCTTAATCGGAGCCCTATCAGCCCCATCTTTGGAAAAAAGAAAAATATGCAGCTTGTTTGCGGCTTTTAAAAAGATATTTTCTTTCTTCTCTACCTACTTGTCAATAGCCCCTGGCTCTGTGGTTCTATGTGGAAATGTGCGGAAAGTTTCAGGGCCAGCTTCTTGTTTGGGTCTATAGGCTTTCACTAAAATGCCACATGAAAGTGGTGCTGGTGTCAATTGCTTAGGTGCTAGATTAGTAGAGTTGTTGATGTCCTTTGATAATATTGTTGGGTGAAATTCAAAAATAGTTAGATTTATAACTGGTCGTTCAAAAATAGCTCAGTTTCAAAAGTAATCGAAATTTAGTCACTTTTCATGTAAAGATAAATTTGAGCGAAAATACTGTTCAAAACCCGGAAAATACGGCAGTATATTATGCTGGAGTTCCAGTATAAGTATACTTGAACTCCAGCATATTATACTGGAGTTCCAAGATAAGTATGCTGGAACTCCAGCATAATATGATGGAGTTCCAGCATAAGTACACTAGAACTCCAGCATAATATACTTGAGTTCCAGCAAGTATACCGGTCCAGCATAGTATACTGGAGTTTGGAGCACCGGTGCTCCAGTCTTCAGTATATTATACTGGAGTCAGCAAAGTATACCGGTCCAGCATAATATGCTGGAGTTCATACACAGGTGCACCGAACTCCAGTATATTATGCTGGACCGGTCTCTGTTGCAGCAAAATAGTGGCTATTTTTCATTGACTTGGTATATGCTGTCTATTTTTGAATGACCAATCCGAAAACTGGCTATACCGTACTATTTTTACAATATTGTTCAACCATTTGTGGTGTTTCTTTTCTGTAACTATCTGAATGAGCAGAATCTATTGATCTCTGATGAAGGCCGATGGGCATCAGTTACTTTCTCACTCTAGTGTATGGTTCTTTATGGACTAGCCAAATGAGTGAATGTAAAGGCAATTGGTCCTTGCTTAATTGGCTAACTTTTGATGCTATAACAGGATAAGTTTGTGCCCAAATTTTGTGGGGCATCATTTCACAAGCACTTATTGTCAAAGCTGAAGGGTGAGAGGGTCTATTATGTGTGTGTGGGGGGG
>NW_017670410.1:4494-86811 GCF_001879085.1 Nicotiana attenuata | reverse complement strand
TAGGAGATTTTAGGATACTGGACGAGATGGCGACACTTTACACATTTTGATCATGCAGCCATGATAAATTGAAGAGATTCGATAGAGGGCAATTGTTCTTATTTCAAATGGTTTTGTGATCGAACCTAGACAAGGATTTGTGTTTGGATTTATGGAGATTTTTATGTTGTATGTCTGGTCGAGTCTCTTTGTAACTTTTTCAGTCCAATTCTTAACTTAAGGGTGGCAAACAGGCCGGGCCCAGGCCTAAACGGGCATCGTGGGCCGGTCCTAAGTGGGTCGGGCTTCGTGGGCCGGGCTTAAACGGTCCGGGCTTTGTGGGCTTTTGGAGGTAACCGGACCGGGAACGGGACCACGAACTAATGGTCCCGGGCTAAGTGCGCCGGTCCCTGGCCTATGTGGGCCTAAGTGGGCCTGTTTTTTTTTTTTAATTTTTTTTTATTTAAGGCAATTTCTTGTAAATTATCTAAATTTTTATATATATATATATATATATATTTAGATAATTTACAAGAAATTGCCTTATATAGTATATTGCCTTATATAAGATGTATATATAGTAGTATAGTATTATAGATATACTAAGTGTATAGTATATAAGCTATATTCGAATTTTGATATAACATTAGCTATCTATATATATATATATATATATATATATATATATATATATATATATATATATATGTTGGCCCAGTAACAGGTGAAGTTTTGAAGAATGACAAATGAGCTCAGTCATGGACTTGGCCCATCATGTGAAGCACAGTGATGATCAACCTACACATGTAGATCGCACGTGAAGGAGATAAGTCTCAGTGATCAAGCAGCAATATCTCCTGAACTAATCGAAAAGGTTGCATATTGGATGAGGAGAGAAAGTCTTCTCATGAGAAGGGGACACAATCCGGATAAAGGATAGGGTTGGAGTTTGTATTGTTCAAGGACTCAACTTCGATGGAAGATCAGCAATTGAGTCTCAATCAAACTCTGATTACTAACTCATTAAATAACAGTGATTGTTCTCTTTTACAGGTATTGCACAAACGCATAAGTTAAACTAAATTGAGAGCAAAAGAGCGAGGCAATTTTTCAAGCAATTTATGTGAGATTCAAGTGTGCATTCCTGAAGCTACTTGGACAAGATAGAAGAACCAATTCCATTGTGTCTTTCTTTTATTTTAGTTCAATTGTAGTAGGTGTTTTAAAGTTGTACCTTTCCAGCTTTCATAAAAGCAATTGTATTAGGTACTTTGGGTATTCAAGTTAGAGTTTACTTGAAGGTGCCGCAACAGTTGAGGCTGTGTGCTACACTGGGATTAGAGTTTAATCCTTAGGTTTACAAAGAGTTTTGTAAATGCTGTTTTGGCTCAGTGATTTTAGTGGAAGTTTGGGAAAATCCTACTGAGTAGTAGGTCGTGATTTTTTTTACCTTTTGAGCCAGGTGTTTTCCACGTAAAAATCTCTGTGTTCTTTATTTTATGTACTTATTATTTCGCAAACAGTAGAGTTAGTACACCTAGAAGAACCAGGTTCTTCTAGAACGAAAATTAGGTACCACACAAATCACCCCCCATCTTGTGTGGTATTGACGTTTAGAACATCAATTGGTATCAGAGCGGGTTATCCTTGAAGAGGCTAACACCTTAGGAAAAGATCAACATGAGTGTACCACCTGGGAACTGGGAAGGACAATCCACTGCTAGGCCTCAACTCTTCAATGGTCAGTACTATTCTTGGTGGAAGAACAGGATGAAGGATCACATCATAGGGGAAGACTATGAACTCTGGGACATAGTCACTGATGGTCCCCTAGCAACCACAAAGAAGAATGCTGAAGGAGTTGATGTGCCAAAGACAAGAGCTGATTGCACTGCTAAAAACCTGAAGAAGTGGGAGAAAAATGCCAAGGCCAAGAAATGGCTTGTGTGTGGACTAGGACCAGATGAGTACAGTAGAATTCAAAGCTGTACCACTGCTAAGGAAATATGGGACACTTTGCAAGTGGCTCATGAAGGAACACCTCAAGTGAAGAGGTCCAGAGGAACACTACTGTATCTCAATATGAGAATTTCACTATGAAGGAAGGAGAAACCATCCAAGAGATGTATACAAGGTTCACCACACTGACAAATGAACTTAAGTCTCTTGGAAGGATTATCCTTGAAGAAGACAAAGTTGAGAAGATTTTAACAAGGGTTCTGCCAGTCTCTTGGGAAAGCAAAATTACTGCTATCTAGGAATCAAAGAATATTGCTACTCTCAAGCTGGATGAACTAATTGGAAACCTTACTGCCTATGAACTGAGAAGACAAACCATGAAAATGGATGCACCTAAGAAGGAAAGGAGTCTGGCTCTCAGAATGGCTGAAGGTTCAGATCGGGAGGATGATGAAATGGCTATGATCACAAGAGATTTCAAAAAGTACCTGATGAGAGGAAAGGGATCTTCAAGAGGTACAACCTTTAACAAACCAAGGGCTCCTGAGAAACAGACCAATGAGGGTTGCTAGAAGTGTGGCAAGACTGATCACATGATCAAGAATTGTCCTCAATGGGAAATTGAGTGGAAAAAGGAAAGGGCTGAACAAAGGACCAGGAAGAAGGAACAGGTTCAACCAAAAAGGAACAAAGGTTCAACAAAGGCTATGGTTGCTGCCTAGGGAGAAACATCAGATGAGGACTCAGAAGATGAAGCTGGAGATGAACAAGCGCTTATGGCCATTGGAGAATCAAATGATGAACATAAGGTAAGTATTCTTCATCTCAAGGGCAAGATTAAATTCCTGTCTAAAGAAAGGTTGTCTGAGCTACTGCTAGACTTCATTGATGAGTCTGAGATAATTAACAATGAGAAGGAAGAACTGTCTAGGGAATGTGTGATCCTAAAAGCCAAGTGCAAAAATCTAGAGTCTAGGGCTAATGAGAGTGAAAGTAAAAATGCTGAGTTGAAGAACCAGGTTCTTGAACTTGACACTAGTGTCCTAGAACTTAGGTCTGAGAACTTAAAACTGAAATTAGGAACAGGAAAGAAGAAAGCTGATCACACACATCTCACCCTAGAAGAAAACTTAGGAAAAATGAAGGATTAGCTGTACAGAAAGGATGAGCAGATAAGAGTACTAAAAGAAGATCTAGGGAAG
Organism: Nicotiana attenuata; assembly: GCF_001879085.1. Classification (NCBI taxonomy): domain Eukaryota; kingdom Viridiplantae; phylum Streptophyta; class Magnoliopsida; order Solanales; family Solanaceae; genus Nicotiana; species Nicotiana attenuata. Next base: position 83,671 of record NW_017670410.1, on the reverse strand, counting down.
GTAAAACATGAACTAGACAGAACTTGCAAATGGAACAAGGCTTCTGATGCACTCTCTTGGTTACATGAACATCACAGTAGCAACAAAAGAGGACTTGGTTATGGGACACAAGCACCTAAGTGGGATCCTAAAAGCAAGTACCTCACTCTTCTTGAGAACAAAATCTGCACACACTGTGGCAAGACTGGCCATTACAAAAATGAATGTAATGCAAAAGAAAAGGCCAGTCAAAAGAACAAAACTATTGTTCAAGAAAAAAATACCTGGGTGGGCTAGAAGGAATCTGATTTATCCCTTTGCCTATAGAAAGGGACCCAAACTAGTTTGGGTTCCTAAGACTAACCCCTGATTTCTTTTTGCAGGTCCAAGTGAAGGGAAGTAGCCAAATATGGTACATGGATAGTGGTTGCTCAAAACACATGACTGAAAGCAAGAACCAGTTCCTTTCACTTGAGGACCTAAAGGGGGGGTAATGCTTCCTTTGGAAATGGGAAGAAAGGTGAGATTATTGGGGTTGGAAAGGTAGGTAAGACAGACTCTCACTCCATTGAGAATGTCTACTTGATAGATGGCTTGAAATACAGCCTGATCCTTGTAGGATTCACCTCTACTAAATGCTTTGTGATTAACCTTACCACTGACAAGATTGTTTTGCAGGGAAAAAGAGTTAACAATATTTACATTGTAGATTTGTCAACTCTTTCTGAAAATGAACTAACCTGCCTAAGTGTGCTGGATAATGATCCCCTCCCGTGGCACAAAAGACTTGGTCATGCCAGTCTGAATCAGCTAAACAAATTAGTCTCCAAGGACTTGGTGATAGAGTTACCCAACATCAAGTTCAAGGAAGACAAAGTTTGTGAGGCATGTGCAAGGGGGAAGCAGGTAAGATCATCCTTCAAAAGCAAGAAGATGGTAAGCACAACCAAGTCGTTGGAACTGGTCCATATGGATCTCTGTGGTCCAATGAGAACCATGAGCAGAGGTGGAAAGAAATATGTAATGGTACTTGTTGATGATTATTCTAGATTTGCCTGGGTTCTATTTCTAACATCTAAAGATGAAGCATTTGACATGTTTACTGCCTTTGTTAGAAAAATTCAGAAACAATTAGGAAATCAACTTGCATCCATTAGGTCTGATCATGGAACTGAATTTGAAAATGCTAAGTTTGCTGAATTCTGTGATGAAAATGGTATAGATCATAATTTCTCTGCCCCTAGGACTCCTCAACAAAATGGAGTAGTTGAAAGAAAGAACAGGACTCTTGAAGACATGGCTAGGACTATGCTTCTTTCTAGTAAGCTGCCCCATAGCTTCTGGGCAGAGGTTGTAAACACTGCATGTTACATTATCAATAGATGCATGACTAGATCTCTTGTAGAGAAGACTCCCTATGAGTTACTTAAAGAGAGAAAACCTAGTATATCCCATCTTAGGGCATTTGGATGTAAGTGCTTTGTGCACAACAATGGAAAGGACTCCCTAGGTAAGTTGATCCCAGAAATGATGAGGGAGTATTCTTGGGATATTCTTCACATAGAAAAGCATATAAAGTGTTCAATAAAAGAACTTTGTGTGTAGAAGAAAGTGTGCATGTAGTATTTGATGAAACTAACATTCTTTCTGAGAGACAGGAACATGAAGATGAAGTCATTGGATTGGTAAAGGATTTGACTGAAGCCTCAGTACAAGTCAAAGTGGCACCAAAAGAAGGAACAGGTGATGGACCAGGTTCTTCTATTCAGGGCAACCTGACAGGGGGAACTTATCAAAGAGGAATTGAAATAAATTCCCTAAAAGAACTTGTTCATGACCCTGGTCCTGAGCAACAACAGATGGGAGAAGCAACTAGTAGGACCAGTTGGTTGTGAAACCTCACAAGTATCAAAGTTCTCATCCTATTGAGAACATTATCACTGATCCAACATCTGGAGTCAAAACTAGATCACAATTAAAGAATCTGTGTGGTTTTGATTCTTTTTTATCTCTTATTGAACCTAAAAATATTGTTTAGGCTTTGCAGGATGCAGATTGGGTCAATGCAATGCAAGATGAACTCAATCAATTTGAGAGAAGTCAAGTTTGGCATCTAGTTCCAAGGCCCAAAGATAGATCGGTCACTGGTACAAAATGGGTCTTTAGGAATAAACTTGATGAAGATGGAACTGTTACAAGAAATAAGGCAAGACTGGTGGTCCAAGGTTACAGCCAAGAGGAGGGCATAGATTATGATGAGACTTTTGCTCCGGTTGCAAGACTAGAGGCAATCAGACTTCTCATAGCCTTTGCAGCACATATGGAATTCACTCTTCATCAGATGGATGTCAAAAGTGCCTTCCTAAATGGCTACCTGAAAGAAGAAGTGTTTGTGAAACAACTTCTAGGGTTTGAAAGCAAGGAATGTCCTGAGCATGTGTACAAGCTAGACAAGGCTCTCTATGGACTCAAGCAGGCCCCAAGAGCATGGTATGAACGACTGTCCAAATTCATGCTTGAACATGGCTACAAAAGAGGTAAAATTGACAGTACCTTATTCTTAAGGGAAAAAGGTAATGATCTCTTTGTGGTACAAATATATGTTGATAACATGATCTTTGGGGCCACCACTGATAAGCTAAGTAAGGACTTTGCAAAACTAATGGGGAGTGAGTTTGAAATGAGCATGATGGGTGAACTTAACTTCTTCTTAGGCTTACAGATCAAACAAAGTCCAAAAGGAACCATGATCCATCAGCAGAAGTATGCAAAGGAGCTAATCAAAAAGTTTAAAATGGAAGAATCTAAAGAAATAGACACACCCATTGCAACTGCCACTAAATTAGATGTTGATGAACCTGGTTCATCAGTTGATCAAAAGTTGTATAGGGGTATGATTGGTTCACTCTTGTATCTTACTGCTAGCAGACCTGATATTATTTTTAGTGTAGGGCTTTGTGCTCGCTTTCAGGCTAATCCTAAAGAGTCTCACTTGACTGCTGTCAAGAGGATACTAACATATTTGAAAGGCACCACTGATCTGTGTCTTTTGTATCCCAAAGGTAGCAATTTCAATCTAGTAGGATATGCTGATGCTGATTATGCAGGTTTTCTAGTGGATAGGAAGAGCACCTCAGGTATGGCACACTTCCTTGGTTCATGTCTTGTGTCATGGGCTACTAAAAAGCAAAATTCAGTCGCCTTGTCTACTGCTGAAGCTGAATATGTTGCTGCTGCTTCTTGTTGTGCTCAATTGCTATGGATCAAACAGCAGCTGGTAGATTTTGGTATTAAAGTAGGTTGCATTCCTATATTCTGTGATTACACTAGTGCTATAAGTATGACAAAGAACCCTGTTCATCATAAGAGGACAAAGCACATAGATGTTAGGCACCACTTCTTAAGGGATAACTATGAGAAAGGACTGATCTCCATAGAATTCTGTGCTACTAATAAGCAAATTGCCGACATCTTCACTAAAGCACTGAGTAGAGAAAACTTTGAGAGGAACAGTTTGGAATTAGAGATGATTAAGATCACCTAATAGGTCCATTTCAGAATGCACAATGAAAAAAAAATTGAAAAATGAAAAAAATATTTTGGCTAGGAATTCTGAACTTGTGTAAATATCTAGATTAATTTTTACTCAGCTTCATACTTTAACTAGTATACTCCTGTGACATGTGTTTATATGATTCACTGATCTCTTAACCAAATTTTCTCTATTATGGCATTTGAATCATGTTCAAGAGAATTCTAAATGAAGAACCTGGTTCATCAGTATGAGTTCATATGAAAGCTCAGGTATGTTTTCAATACCTTGCACAATTAGAAAGATTAACAATTCAATCATGAGGAGAAGTCCTATACTTGCCAAATTCCTAGAAAATTCTATCCGTTGAAGCATTGAACCAGTTCCGTCCAGTTAGAACTCTAAAACCGTCAAAAATCTGTTTTTCAACTCTAATTGCTCTCTTCTCCAAAATTCCCAAATTAACTCAAGAAACGAACAAAAATGTCTAACCCACAAGATCATCCTGGTTCTCCTCCACCACCATCTCCCTCAAATTCATCCTCATCTACTCCTCCTAGTGAATTCCCAAAATCTAGGTTACGAAGGCAGAAAATGCTTGCTAGAAAAACTGTAGCATCTGGGGCTCTGAGGAAGGTTTTAAATGAAAGGTTGAAAGCTAGCCAAGTAAAAAAAATCCCAGCTCAAAATTCTGACTCCAGTTTTGGGTCTGAATCCTTTCAATCTGCGACTGAAGGTGAAGGACATGGGTCTTCTGTCACTTAGAAAATTCAAGAATCACCCACTGAGGTAAGTTCATCCATGGCTAAAAACTTAGAGACTAGGTTTGTTTTGATTGGCCCCATTAGGGATGTAAAGTTGCCTGAGTCGAGTAGGAGTGGAGGTAAAAAGAAAGGAAAAGAGAGAAAGGGTGCAAGTGGTGTAGAGAGGGGAAATGGGAAGGGAGAAGTTCTGGCTATATGTGGGGTTGCACAAGAGAGGGTAGAAGAGAGTGGCATGAAGTCAAGGGGAAGTGGTTCGGGGGAAGCAGCTGAGGGGTTGGTTCATCTAAGCAAACATAGAGATGAACCTGTTTCATCTAGTGAGGAAACCTTGGCTGACTTACTGAAAAGGGTTGGAGCAAGTTATGACCCAAAGAAATGCAAAGCTACCACTCCAAAATCCCCAAATGTTCCCAAGCCATCCAAGAAAAGAAAAACTTCATCCCCAAAACCTACTGCCCCTTCAGTGCCTAAAGGAAGAGCCACAAGAAGCAGGGTAATACAAAGTGAAGCTGACTTATAAAAAGCTCTAGAAGAAAGCAAGAAAAAGAGAATGGAGAAGGGAAAAACAAAGGTTGCAGAATCCTCTGAGGTTGTAGAGGAAGAGGAGATGGAACTGGTCCATCAAGAAAGGGGTACAACAGTGGAGGTTCCTACACCCAAACCTAAAAAGTCCAAGACTTCTTCCAAGAAGTCTTCTTCTGTATCTGTGTCTGCTGAACCCTCACTAGCCAAGAGGACAAGATCTGCAGTGAAAGCAAAACAAGCAAAAGTTTCTGATGATGAAGAGTGGAGTGGAGAAGAAGAAGAAGAAGAGGAATCTGAGAAGGAACATGACAAGTTTGCCATCTTTGGCAGGAGAAAATTTTTGAAAGGTAGATTGTTGAAGGACCTGGTGGAACTAGGGAAGATGAGGTTGGTTGATTCTTTAGCTGTTCAAGGTTGGAAGGACATGGTCCTTCAGATGGATGGAAACTAGCCAGGAATGAACTAATTGAGTTCATGGCTAATGCTGCTGTAAAAGATGGGGTTGTCAGTAGCTTGGTGAAGGGAGTCTCAGTGCAGTTTGATGCTGAGAAGTTGGGAGAAATTCGGGATATACCCTCTGAAGGGTTTGATGACTACACTAGGAAAAGTTGGCCATGCATGGACTCCCTACCTACTACCCTTGAGATCACCAAGAGGTTCTGTGATTCAGAGGATGTGAATGAAGACAGGGCTGTGCAGAAAAGTGAGACGAGGCCTGAGCACAAGGTTGTGTTTGAGTTTATCAACAAGTGCCTACTGCCCGGACAAGAGAGAAGACATACTGCAAACTACATGGACCTGGTTCTTAAGGAGTGCCTTGAGAGAGGAAAGCAAATCAACTGGCCTGCCCTCATTGTCAAATTGCTAGACAGGGTCATCAATGGCTCCAAGGCTCATGCTACTCCATATGTCTTCAAACTGACCACAGTTCTGGATAGGCTGAATGTGCCTTTGATGAAATGGGAGATGGCATCAAGCAAGGAACATTTTGGTATTAAGACTCTTCTGGCTTGTGACTATCCAGTCAATGCCATCCCAGTTGAACCTGTTTCATCTCTGAAGACACCCATCAACAGCAAGGTTAGGACTTTGGTTCAAGAATGTGGAACTAAGGATGCTGAGATTGATAGGCTCAAGGCTCGTGTGGCTGAATTGGAAACTGAGAGGGATAGCCTTAGAACTGAGCTAGCAAAAGAAAAGGAGAAGAGTAATGGAATCCTTCAAAATATGCTGAACCTTCTCCAGACTCAACCCTCTAGTTCCTTCAAGCCTTAGGTCTCCTAGCACTTGTCTTCTGAACCTGTCTAGTAACCCAGTGACCCCGATTAGGGATTATTCTGTTTTTTTTGCTCATGTTTTGAAAGTTTTTCTTTATTTTTGTGGACTGTCAATGACAACATATCATGATCAATGACAACAACTGTTTTCTCTTGTTCTATGATGATTCTGATCTTAATAGTTTAAATATGTTTGTTGATTATTGATAATTGCACCATGTTTTCACTTGCAGTTGCCCCAGTGGCCTTGAGTATTAATCTGGGATTCACATTGTGTATGCAACTTTCCGATGATGCCAAAAGGGGGAAGAGATATTGTGCTTCACATTATTCTGAATAAGTGATATTTATAACCTAATTAACCTGGTCCTTGATGAGAAGTAAATTTTCTAAGTGTAGTGTTGATGGTTAAGCTGAGTTCTTATAGGTCTCTTGATCAGTAAAAAGCATAGAGTTTGTCATCATCAAAAAGGGGAAATTTGTTGGCCCAGTAACAGGTGAAGTTTTGAAGAATGACAAATGAACTCAGTCATGGACCTGGCCCATCATGTGAAGCACAGTGATGATCAACCTACAGATGTGAGATGCACGTGAAGGAGATAAGTCTCATTGATCAAGCAGCAATATCTCCTGATCTGATCGAAAAGGTTGCATATTGGATAAGGAGAGAAAGTTTCCTTATGCGAAGAGAACACAATCTGGATAAAAGATAGTGTTGGAGTTTGTGTTGTTCAAGGACTCAACTTCGATGGAAGATCAGCAATTGAGTCTCAATCAAACTCTAGTTACTAACTCGTTAAATAACAGTGATTGTTCTCTTTTACAGGTATTGCACATACGCAGAAGTTAAACTAAATTGAGAGCAAAAGAGCAAGGCAATTTTGCAAGAAATTTAAGTGAGATTTGAGTGTGCACTCCTGAAGCTACTTGAACGAGATAGAAGAACCAATTCCACTGTGTCTTTTTTTATTTCTAGTTCAATTGTAGTAGGTGATTTAAACTTGTACCTTTCAGCTTTCATAGAAGCAATTGTATTAGGTACTTAGAGTGTTCAAGTTATATGCTAACTTGAAGTTGTCGCAATAGTTGAGGCTGTGTGCTACAACGGGATTAGAGTTAATCCTTAGGTTTACAAAGCGTTTTGTAAATGCTGTTTTGGCTCAGTGATTTTAGTGGAAGTTTGGGAAAATCCTACTGAGTAGTAGGTCGTGATTTTTTCACCTTTTGAGCCAGGTGTTTTCCACGTAAAAATCTCTGTGTTCTTTATTTTATGTACTAATTATTCCGCAAATAGTAGAGTTAGTACACCTAGAAGAACCAGGTTCTTCTAGAATGAAAATTGGGTACCACACAAATCACCCCCCCCTCTTGTGTGGTATTGACGTTTAGAACATCAATGTATATATATATATATATATATATATATATATATATATATATATATATATATATAGATGAACTCAGTATCAAAGTTGTAAATTAAAGTTTACATTTAATACTTCAAATTAAAGTTCAATGCCTTCAACATAATACTTCAAATTAATCTAACAAACTAAAATATTAAGAATAATACGTCTAATAATTTTAAAATAAAAAAAATTATTTCAAATCAACTTAAAATCTTAAATACGAATGTCTAGAGAACGCGTAAGACAATCTTTATATGCCTCCTTAAACAGCCCGTGCCCTCAAACTTTGGACGATGAGCGTAGACTCGACCATTGTTCTTGCACTTTATTATGTAAACTTCTTCATTTTCTTCTACCACATTAAAGTGTTTCAAAATAAATGGGCGCAATCTAGAATCACCGGGCATGATTTAACTTGAATTAAGAATTTGAGTTTGAGAAATCAGAGATGACTGAAGACTTGAATACTTCAATTTGAGTTTGAGAAATGAGAGAGATCGATGATTTTGTGAGAAAAATGAAATAATGAGGGGGTATTTATAGTTAAAAATAGAGAAAAAGTGTAATTATAAAAAGTTTGGGGTTAAAACAAAGTTGGGGAGGTTAAATGGCTATTTTAGAAAGGCCAAACGGCTATTTTTGCAGGCCAACGACCATTTTTTAAATGTTGCAATGGCTAAAAAGAATTTTTTGGATATTTTTTAAAAAGTAGCCGTTAGGCCCGTTTAGGACCGATTGGACCGGCCTACTTAGGACCGGTCACGGGCCCAAACGGTCCTTGTCCTAACGAGCTTCTTCAATGAACCAGCCCACTTGGGCCTGCACCTCCCCTGGTCCCGAGCTTAAACGGTTAGACCCGTTTAAGCCCACTACCCATATGGGCTCGCGGGCCTAGGTCAGGCTCGGGCCTAACCGGCCCACATGCCAGCCTTATCTTAACCTGGTCCCTACTCCCATTTTCCTCTCTCTCACGTGTCATCTTTGTTTACATTTTGATGCTTGATCTTGGATTTGTTGTGCATCACGAACTTAGATGCTTGATCTTGGATTTGTTGTGTGTCACGAACAACTTAATGATCGTCTGATCAAGATTAGAGATTTTGCTATCATAAACAGAAATATCACAAATATAAAGGATGACTTTGAGTGCTTTTCTTTAGAGCTTCTCAAGTGTTCCTTCTGCTGGCTTGATGTCTTTATGTTCGCCTGTAGGTCTTATAGGGGCTCATTATATAACAGTAGAATAGAAGAGTTGTGATAAAGACAAAAGCAATTGCTTTGATGTGATTGGTCTGTCGAAATTACAAACCAATGTGACAAGCTTCCATTTGATTGGCCAAAGTGTGTCATTTTAAATACTTGGTGTATTTATATTGGCAAGTTGACTTGACTTGGCATGCCATGTAGCTCGACATATGGCATGATCTCATTGCCCACTTTGTATGATTTGGTGCCTATGTAATTTGATATGTGACATTAGTCTGGGATTTAAGATTTATAAATTTGATATTTATTTTTTAAATATCCATTCGTATTTTACTATTTTTCATGTCCTTGTGCATTTTGATAAATTATGAACTCATATTCGTAAGAAATACTTTAACATTATTGTTTGTGATTTTGTGGCACATGTGGACATGTGTTGAGCGGATTGTTTGGGTATTGGCATGAGGTCTTTGCCGTGCGAGTGTGATTATATTGTGGCACGAGGTCTTTCCCGTGCGAGTGTGATTATATTGTGGCACGAGGTCTTTGTTTGTGCGAGCACGAGGTCTTTGTTGTGTCAGTGTGATTGATATTGACACAAGGTCTTTGATGTGCGAGTGTGATTGGTATTGTGGCACGAGGTCTTTGTCGTGTAAGTGTAACAAATAATATGGGTACGAGGTGCCATATGCGTGTATTTCTATTTAATGACTTGTTCCTGAAGCTGAGTTGTTTCTTGTATTTAATTGTTATCACTTGGTCCGATGAGGTTATCGTTATTGTTTCTGTTATATATTCTGTTGCCAGTCTTCGATTTATTGCACATGTTATTTTGATTAGTGAGTATCATATGACTTGAACCTTGTCATTACTTCACCGAGGTTAGTCTTAATATTTACTAGGTAGCGATCGTGGTGTACTCATACTACACTTCTGTATATTTTTGTGTAGATCTAGGTGTTGGAGGTAGCGGATCTAGGCAGTGAGAGCTTCATTGACCGGATTCACGGTAGCTGCATTGACCGTTTCAGCCCTTTGGAGTCCTATCCTTATATTTATACTATCATTTTTATATCCGAAAAGTATTGTATATTTAAGATATTCTTATGTATTCAGTTAGAGCTCATGACTCTGTACTACCTAGTTCTTGGGAGTTATATCACTACAAGAAATTCAGCCAAAACCAATCACCGCCAACCGATCGACCGAAGTCGGTCGTTTTTTCAAGATATTTTATTTTTTAATTTTTTATACGAAATCGACCAACTTCGGTCGGTTTTTTTGGCGCAAAAAATTTGAAAAATTATTGCATCCCGTGAAATATAGTATTAAGAAATCGACCGAAATTGGTCGATTTTTCATATAATATAATATAAATTAAAATTAAAATTCAATAAACCGACCAAAATCGGTCGGTTATTTCAATCAGTAAAATTTTAAAAAACCGATTGACTTCGGTTGGTACTTTTATATTTCTAATAAAACCGACTGAAATCGGTCGGTTATTTTCGCGCGGAAATACAATTAAAGAGTACAAATAAAATAAAATAAAGTCTTATATAAAAATGTATTAATGGTCTAGTGGTAGAATAGTATCCTAACACAGTACATATCCTGGTTCGATTCTCAAACGTGCATTTTTTAATTGCATAATTAAAAATATCGACCGACTTCTGTCGGTCTTTTTAGGTCGTTTGTGAAATCTAATTGACTGATCGAAATCGGTCGAAAATTACGACCAACTTCGGTCGCTAATTATTACCAACCAGCCTAGTTTCGACAGATTAAAGTTGGTTGAAAATCGATCTGTTTTTTTAGTTTTTTGACCAATTTCGGTCGCTATTTTTGGACGGTTTTAGGCAGTTTTCTAGTAGTGTGTTGAGTATTACCATATTGGCTTGTATTGATTCTATTTTCTTCTTTTATATTAAACTCTGCGTTATTATATCATTTTTATTGATTTAAATGATGTTAAGTAATCGGCTTACTTAATTTTAGAGATTGTAAAGCTCAAGAAGGTATTTATGCGAATGGATTAGAGTTTATTCTTTTATTAAGTTAGCTAAATAGAATCAACAATCAACAATTTCTTTTACTATGCTTTTTTCTTTAATTATTATTTTCTACATCTCAAATAACATTTTTAATAAGTAAATTTATGTTTTGTTCTTAAAATGAAGTTTGCACTTATTGAACTGTAGTACACGCGCAGAAAGACTAGTACATCAAAATAAACGACAATCGGTGTATCGATAATTCTACAGATCGATAATCATCAGGTTGCTCTTCCAACAGATCTGGCAAATGCTTTCTCATTGGGGAAGACGATCGGAGGGATTTGGAAGGGTTGAGTTGGGTTAATATTTGGGTAAGGTTAAAATTAGATGGACCTAACCAAGGTTAAAATTAGGTGGGGCATGGGTTAATTCGGACCAATGACGAAAGGACACGTGAAAATTCAAGTCTTATAAATAATTAAAAAAAAAATTCCAACCGTTAGTCAAATAATGGCATAGATGAGCCATTTCTGTAACGGCAGTGGCATGGAAATAGCAAATTTTTAACGGATGGCATGGATAGACCATTTCTGAAAGTTGAGTGACATTTTTAGGCCTTTTCCGTTATTAAAATAACAAAATATAAATCTGCATATTCATTACTCATATAGTATTCATAAATCCATCATTTGCAAAATGAATCGGAGGGGGCCCATGAAAGCATCAAGATTCAGCGTTTTTCGCATAAGCATATAGTACATCTTCTCGATCAGACATTATTCGTTGCTAGACCTTATAAGTTTGAAGGAGAACAACTGGTGGTGAAAGCCTATTGTATGGGGTCGAATATGACCGACCACGTCCCTAAGCCAACACGACCGACCGCTGAACATATGAGAGTCCTGACAGAAGGATGACTTAAGGATAATAAGAGGGACGACTTCATAGTCACGTCGGCCCTTTTATAGCATGTACTTTATTTCTGTCTTTTAATATTTAAAGAAGGACCCCCTACTATATAAAGGGGGTCTGAGCTTTGTACTAAAAAAGGAATTCATTTTTGGAAGGGAAAAACTCTCTTGCTCTCTCATCTCTCTAAAATTATCTCTCTCTCCCATCTCTCTAAGATGATCGCTACCCTTCTCTCACATATATATTATTGTTATAAGAGCCGATTATCAAGATCATCCTAGGGTTTATTATTCTCGATTACAATTTATCCCTTCATCTATATTGATTGATTTGCTTAAAAAGTGTAACAACTTTTGAGTCAAACAATTTGGCGCCGTCTATGGGGATTTCGACAGTCGAAATCATAGTTCGCACCTGGGATATCAAAAACAACAATCACTGTCCTTCAGACTCCATAGAAATTAACAATGGCGGGGAAAGAAGCAAGGTTGAAGATGATAGCAGATCTCTCGAACAACCTCATAGGCTCCCTCAACGAAGCCGGTAGAGAAAATACCGCGAATGTAACACCTAGTAATGTACCAGAGGGGGAGATCTCACCCTCTTCACTCGAAGATCTAACGATTTTGCATGAAAGGGGGGCTTCTACATCTGCAGCAAAGGAAACACCCCCAGTAGTCAAAAAGCTACTAGAGGAATGGCTGATGAGCGCTCTGAGCAACATGCTCGAGAAACCACCTCAGGGAAATATCAAAGACTCGACAATGGCAGAAATCGTTGCTGCCGCCAGTGAACCCAGTGTTGTACGAACAAGTAACGCCCACACCGATACCAACGCAAGTGATGGTGCACTCGCGACCATCCTTAAGAAAATGGAGGAAATGGAGAACGAGAATAAAGCGCTTCGTGATCAAATGAAGGAGCACCAGGAAAGGGTAGACAAGATACTTGGTGCCCCTAAGCTACTGCCGAAACGCGACGTGGGAAGGTTCGTCGAGCAACCGTATGGTGAGGAAGCTGCTCCTCACCCAATCCCTAAAACCTTCAAGATGCCACCATACTTGAAAATATACGACGGAACCACGGATCTGGAAGACCATCTGATCCATTACGTAACCGCTGTAAAAGGCAATGACCTATCAAAAAACAGGTGCCCTCCGTGTTGCTGAAAAAGTTTGGTGAAACTTTGATAGGAGGGGCGTTAACGTGGTACTCTCAGCTACCAGCTAGATCGATATCAACGTTCGAAGAGATGGCGGACAAATTCGCCACCGCTCATGCAGGAGCAAAGAAGGCCGAAGCTAGGGTCAATGATATCTTCGCCATCAGGCAAACAACAGGTGAAGGACTCAGGGACTTCCTGGCCCGATTCAACAGGGTAAGAATGGGACTGCCAAACGTATCAGAAGGAATGGTGGTCGCAGCTTTCCAAAACGGGTTGAACAGAGACGGATCAAAAGCAACCAAGAAGCTACTCAACCGACTCATGAAGTATCCCCCCACCACGTGGGAAGAGATTCATAATGCCTACTGCGCCGAAGTAAGAGCGGATGAAGACGATCTTAACGGTCCAACCCAACGACTAACGTCAGTACAATCAGAGGTAAGGAGGGATCGACGCAACGACGGGCGACGGGAACAACTCCCACGCTTCAACAGAGAAAGGCATCAGCCCTACGTTAGAACTCCCAATCCACCTCCTCCAAGGCATCCAGACGCCGTGCAGCGACACGCCGCCCCACTTCGGAATGAAAGAGGTATGCCCCCATTATTATCTGCTCATAACTTTTGCGTCTCCCCTTCAGAAATAGTGTACGCACTGGAGAAGCTGGGCACGAAGGTGCAGTGGCCACAAAAAATGAAATCAGACCCTAGTGCAAGGAGGTCGAACGTCCTATGCGAGTTCCATCAGGAAAGAGGACACAAGACCGAAGATTGCATAGGTCTACGACAGGAGGTGGTCAGAATGCTGAACCAAGGATACCTGAAGGAGCTGCTCAGCGATAAAGGAAGGGCTAATTTCGCCAGAAGACGCGATCAATCCCAAGGACCACCAAAACCACCTTCTCCAGCACGCACCATACAGATGATCGTCGGTGGCGGCGACGACTCAGCAATCAACCATGTGAAGTTCACCACCACACACAAGTTGAAGCGCACGATCGCTCACGAACGGTATGATGACTTCGAAGACAGTATCACCTTCGATAAGTCTGATACCGACGATTTGTCTTTCCCCCATTACGATGCTTTAGTTATAACTTTACGCATTGCTGATACTGATGTAAAAAGAATCATGGTAGATGACGGAAGCGGCACGTGTATTATCCACCCAAGATTTCTAATGCAAATGAGGCTCAAAGATAGGATAATACCGCGTTGCATAACACTAACGAGTTTTAACAATGCAGTAGAGCGAACCTCCGGAGAAATATCACTACTAGTCTTGGCAGGGGGAGTCACGCTAGAAACCACATTCCACATCATGAATCAGGAAACGGCTTATAATGTTATCATAGGGCGTCCATGGATACACGCCATGCGAGCCGTCCCCTCGAGTTTCTATCAAGTAATCAAATTTCCCACCCCATGGGGAATATTCAGCATTCGAGGTGAGCCACGTACCGCCCAGGAATGCTACCGGATCGCCCAAGACTGTACACATACCAAACAACTGAAGGGAGCAAGCGCGGAAGCATAGCGATCAGCCATGTCGGGAACCAAAATCAACCCGATAGCAGAGGTCATTAGGGACCCGGACGTCGTAGAAGCTTGCAAAGCGACAGTCGAGAACCTCGACCCGGTCCAGCTGGACGATACCGACAATTCAAAGAAAGCCTATATCGGGCACAACCTCTCCGACCCAGGTAAGTACCACGAATTCTTAACTAACCATGCAGATTTATTTGCCTTCTCTCATTCAGATATGCCGGGGATCCCGAAAGACATCGCCACTCACAAGCTGAACGTCGACCCACTTTATCCGCCCGTACGACAGATGAGGAGGAAATTCAAAGCCACAATCAACGAGGCAGTCAGTGAAGAAGTGGACAAACTACTGGCCAACGGTTCCATCAGAGAATCGAAATACCCCCAATGGGTCGCCAACGTGGTCATGGTTAAAAAGAAAAATGGGAAATGGAAAATGTGCTTAGACTTCACCGATCTGAACAAGGCATGTCCAAAAGACTCCTTCCCATTGCCCCACATCGACCAGCTGATCGATGCAACAGTGGGGCACGAACTGCTAAGTTTCTTGGATACCTATTCCGGCTATAACCAAATCCTGATGGCCGAAGAGGCCAAGAAAAGACAACTTTCTTCACCCACCAAGGGACGTACTGCTATAAAGTGATGCCCTTCGGACTCAAAAACGCGGGTGCAACATACCAAAGGTTGGTCACCAAGATGTTCAAGGAACAGCTCGGTAAGACAATGGAGGTTTACATCGACGATATGTTAGTGAAATCGGCAAAGAGAGGACCATATTGATCATTTGAAACAAGCCTTCGAGATACTGAGGCAGTATGGGATGAAGTTGAACCCAGAAAAGTGCGCCTTCGGCGTGGCCTCGGGAAAATTTCTAGGCTTTCTCGTATCACAACGAGGTATCGAAGTCAACCCGGACCAGATCAAGGCCATAGACACAATACCCGAGGTTCTGAACAGCAAGAAGCAGGTGCAGAAACTAACGGGGTGAATAGCCGCCTTATCAAGGTTCATCTCACGGTCCTCGGACAGATGCCACAAGTTCTTCAGTGTGCTAAGGAAAGATCATGGGCTACAATGGAACGAGGAGTGCATAGAGGCCCTAAGGAAATTAAAAGCATATATATCTTCGCTGCCACTGCTCGTCAAAGCAGACCCAGGCGAGTGCCTACTTATGTACCTGGCAGTATCCGAAGTCGCTGTCAGTGCCGTCTTGGTCCGCGAAAACAAAGGTACTCAATCCCCTATTTATCATATCAGCAAAACTTTAATAGATGCCGAGACGAGGTACCCACACCTCGAAAAACTGGCTCTGGCACTGGTCGTAGCTTCACGAAAGCTTAGACCTTATTTTCAATGCCATCCCATAAAAGTAATAACAACCTTCCCCCTAAGAGGCATCCTACATAAACTCGAACTCTCGGGTAGGCTTGCCAAATGGGCCATAGAACTTAGCAAGCATGACATAACCTACCACCCAAGAACCGCCATCAAGTTGCAGGTACTCGCCGACTTTGTCGCCGACTTCAGTACAGGGATATTGCCAGAAGTGGAACAAGAGGCCCTCCGCGCCTCTGCCCACACTGACCTCTGAACCCTCTACACTAACGGCGCTGCGAATGCCTCGGGACGGGATTGGGACTCGTCCTCGAAGTCCCCACGGGAGAAATAATTCGCCAGTCCATATGATGCCCCGAGATGACTAACAACGAGGCCGAGTACGAGGCTGTGATTGCAGGTATGAAATTAGCCATCAAATACGGGGCCCGTCGACTCGTCCTCCACTGCGACTCTCAATTCGTCATAAATCAAGTCACCGGGACTTACCAAATCAAAGAGCAAAGGCTGCAAAAATACCAGTCAGAAATCCATAAGCTGATGCCTGGGTTCGACGAATGTCGCTTCGAGCAAATCCCCAGGGCACAAAATGTCGAGGCAGATAGCTTAGCCAAGCTAGCCGCAGCACCAACAATATCAATAAAGAAAATGTGGTCACCCTCCTCCATTCGGCCGTCGACCACGTCGAGGTATTCTCTTTAAACTTGACTTGGACTGGCGCAACCAGTTTGTATCCTATCTGCAGGACGGAACACTCCCACACGACAAAAAAGAAGCCAAGAAGCTCCGGGTGCAAGCTGCCCGATACAGCCTGATAAATCACGACCTCTACAAGAGAACGTTTGGCGGTCCCCTTGCTAAGTGCCTCGGGCCGCATCAAACAAGACAAGTACTAGAAGAGGTACACGAGGGCCATTGTGGCGCCCATACAGGAAATCGCGCCCTTGTCCGATGCCTCATCCACGCCGGTTACTACTGGCCTACCATGAAAAAAGACGCAGCGAATTACGTTCGAAGATGCGAACAGTGCCAAAAGTACGCCCCCATGATACACTAGGCGGGGGAGCTCCTCCATTCAGTCACATCACCATGGCCCTTCATAAAGTGGGGAATGGATATAATCGGCCCCTACCAGCATGACGAGGAAAGGTACGCTTTCTTTTAGTTTTAACTGACTATTTTTCTAAATGGATGGAAGCAGGTGCGTACGCACAAATACGCGAGCAAGAGGTCATCGCCTTTATATGGAAAAATATCATATGCCGCTTCGGCATCCCTAAAGAAATCAGCTGTGACAAAGGGCCCCAGTTCATCGGTAGGAAAACAACTGAGTTCTTCGAGAAATGGCACATCAAGCGGATACTCTCCACTCCATATCATCCCGCCGCTAACGGCCAAGCCGAATCCTCCAACAAAAAATATTGAACATACTAAAAAAGAAGCTCGAGGAAGCTAAAGGGCTATGGCCCGAACTACTACCTGAAGTACTATGGGCATACCGGACTACGCCCAAATCCAGCACGGGAGAAACGCCGTACTCACTGGTCTACAGGACCGATGCAGTCATACCCGTCGAAATCGGGGAACCAAGCCTGAGATATTCCCGTACCAGCGGGGCAGACAACGACGAAAGTAGATTGCAAGATCTAGACGAAGTCGAGGAACGAAGAGACATGGCCCATATAAGAATGACAGCCTAAAAACAGCAGGCAAAAAGATATTACAACAAGAAAGCCAAAGTAAGATCGATCAAAGTCGGCGACTACGTCCTCAAAGCCAAAACACTGGCATCGAAAGACCCGAATGAGGGAAAATTGGGGACCAACTGGGATGGATCATACAAAATAATAGCAACGGCAAACAAAGGAGCATTCCAACTAGAGACAATGGAGGGAAAACCACTCCAAAACAACTGGAACGTCGCTCACCTCAAATATTTCCACTTCTGAAGGGCATCTCCTAAGTCGTACTCTTTTTCCCTGACCCGAGTTTTGTCCCAATTGGGTTTTCTCGGGAAGGTTTTTAACGAGGCGGCAAAGGGGATATCCGGTGGCACCAGAGCGCAGATTCATCATACCGGCCAGTCGACATGGTCCGCAGGCCAATATAATGAAGGGACTACACATTAGTTATTCCCCATTGTACGAACAGATCTCCATTGTATGTATAGAATTCTCCAGTGAATGAACAAAAATCTCCATCGAATGAACAAGAGTTAATCTCCATTACACGAACAAGATTTAATCTCCATTCTACGACGGATACTACTTCAACGACAGTCGAAGCAACGTCCTAATGGCCAAGGCCATCGACATCGGTTCGACCTCGTCCGAACCACGATGGATACTACTTCGACAACAGTCGAAGCAAATCCTAATGGCCAAGGCCATCGACATCGGTTTGACCTCGTCCGAACCACGATGGATACTACTTCGACGACAGTCGAAGCAACATCCTAATGGCCAAGGCCATCGACATCGGTTCGACCTCGTCCGAACCACGATGGATACTACTTCGATGACAGTCAAAGCAACATCCTAATGGCCAAGGCCATCGACATCGGTTCGACCTCATCCGAACCACGACGGATACTACTTCCACGACAGTCGAAGCAACGCCCTAATGGCCAAGGCCATCAACATCGGTTCGACCTCGCTCGAACCACGACACGACCTTTTTAACGAACAACAAAAGCAACCTCTACGGAGGATAAGCATTATAAAAGAAAGCCCAAGAATTGGAAGGCAACAAAGGGGCGAAACAGCGAAAGTAAAATTTATATTACAGCAAAAATATATTTACACTCGCCCCCCACGGACGTGCTTTAGTACATCTTCACAAGCCAAAAATATACATTATACAAATTTACAACTACTCGTCACCCCCTGGGAGATAAACGTCATTATACCAAGAACCCGAGTCGAGGCGATTGACATCTTCAGAAACAGGACCCTCCCCATCGGGAGAGTCGGGGTAATATCCACAAGCTTCACGAGCAATGCGAACCTCGTCTCGCCGTGCCTGAACTTCCTCTTTCGTCGCCCGGCCCGCAACATGGAGCTCTCTATACACGTCGAGCTTAGCCTCCGCAAAAATCCACATCTCATGCACACTACGAAGCGTATTCTGACCGGGCAAAGGACGAGATGAGGAAGGCTGAGAAAGTCTATTGATCTCCGCCATCCTGGCATCGAGCTCGGCGGTCAGATCCGCCACCCTCTGTTGTAGGTCGACGTTCTCCGCCGCCACCCCACGGCTCAGTTCGAGTTCATCGTCCTTTGCCTAAGGAGCTCCTCCAACTCGCTATTACGGGCTACGGCCTTCATCAACTCACCATCCGTATCTTCCAGTTCAACCCCCCTGCGCTCCAACTGGGAATGCCCCCGTTCAATCGCCGCTTGGTGCTTAGAGCGGTACTTCCGATACTTCTTTAGCATCTTCTTGTAGAGGGCCGTCCACTTTTGTTCACGGCGTCCCCTCTCCACCTCCAAAACGAGGGTCTAAAAAGAAAAGCAAAAATAAGCACGCCTCAGGTCAGTCTTATAGCACGCAAAAGAAAGAAAGGAAATAAGGATTACCTGTAAAGCCATGCCGGCAACTCTTCGCGATAGCTCCGCATCATCCACTGTACTGAGCGTCTTGCTCTCGGGGGCGGCACATAGCAGGGTAAGGGCCGAAGCAGCTTGCTCGCTGTTCAGCAGCAAGTTGTAAGCCGCCGAAATCATAATACAACGGTCGGACCCATCCGTCGTCATCTCCACGCGGGTAATGCCACCCACAAACTCGTCAACATCCTCCTGAGCGATGTCATAGTCCGACTTCTCAGCCTCCTCACCAGGCCCTTCGACGTTGGTCGATGAACCCCCCTCAACGGCACGCGCAGAACTAACACCGGGAGCGGCACTCCTCTGTTGAGCCAACCTCCCAGATAGAATGGCGTCGGCCATGAATGGTCTATGCGTCGGCCGAGGCACCTCACTTCCTCCGGCTTCGGTGGCCACCCCCTTGCCCTTCTCAAGCCTCCTTCGTTTTCTTTCTAACGATTCCTCATCGTTGGAGGGCTCGTCCACGGGTTGCAGAGCCGGTGCCAACGATGCCGACTCCCACATAACCATGGTCATAGATGTAGCCCCCTGTAAAAGAGCTGGAGAGAGATCCTCTCGGACAGACTCGATTAGTATGTCATGAGCATCCGAGGCAACGTCGGGTCGCTTGAGAGTAGGGACTGGCGCCCTCTTCCTAGAAGCGCCTCGACCTGTCGCCATAAAAAGAAGTGAGCAGGGTTGCAGCCGGCAACCCATCTCCTGAGATTGGCAACGGGCCGGGGCGGATCAGCCATGGCTGCGACACAAAGGTTAGAATTGCAACAGTCACAGGTAACAAGGAATTTAACAAACTGCAATACTTACGTTTTGAATTCCACTTCTCTGGGAATCTGGCGGGATTAGAGACCACATGCTCGATCCTAACGAAAAAATATTTGCGCCAGAATCCACGACTCGCTCGGTCGTCGGTTTTGACCACCAATCCTTTCGTACCACGGCCTCTCAAATGCACCATGTCCCTCTTAGATAACAGGCACTGAACAGTTGTAGGAGGTGATGGATCGTGACTTCACATCCGGCCAACTCCGCGTACTTGGCCAGTAGCCGAAGCACCTTCAGGGTATACGGCGTAAGTTGAGCCGGACACACATTATAAAATCAGCAGAACTCCTCCGCCAAAGGGAAAAGAGGAAGGCCATAACCAATCAAAAAAGGGTATTGGTAAAAGGCATAATACCCCGTCCTATGAACATCCACGTGATCCCTTCCTGCCGGAACCATCTCTATGTGGGCAGGTATGTCGTAGCTCACGCGGAGATCATCCAAATGATTTTGTAACGACTCAGAAAGCGCTGGAGTCGGAGTGGGAGAGTCCTTGCTGAAATCGCTTCGAGACAAGGTATGTTTTGGCAGGAGTGCCTCCACCGTAAGAGGACTGATGTCCTCTTCTTCCTCCACCTCTCCACCATCGGAAGGTGGCGGCACATTTGATGGAGCAGCCGCCGGGATTCCTTCATCGTTTCGGCGAGGTTTAGGCATGATTTCGGTTGAGAAAAAGTTGCACACAGCGCAACAAAGAAAAAAGAAATTCGCGATCGAAAGAAAATGTACCAGAATGCGAAAGTATACACTGAAGGTTTGGAATGCTTTTACAAATGACCAAAATTTGAATCAGGTTAAACCCTTCCCCTATTTATAGGGTTGGGTGGCGCCAGAATCGAAGAGGCAGACTTCGAATCAGCGCGGGAAACCAAGCGCCAAAGCTTCTGATTTCCTGCCTCGAGAATACGCGCAATGATGACGCATGCGAACGCTGACGTCACACGGGGAAAGGCGTTTCATTTCGACACTCTGACAGTCATGATTACTGTCTCCTACCTGTCACGTCACAATTCTTTGACAAAGTCAAACTCTCCCTGGGCGGAGGTACTGATTCCGCCCATNTGCAAATGCTCCTATTAGAATAAGTCCTAGAAGGACAAAGTCTATAGTACGCTTAAAGCATATAGACAAATCGGTTTCAAATAAACTTCTTGATAAAGAAGATGAGTAAATGATCAAAATGATCATAATAAAGGAGGCAAGTGATCTAGAAGATCACATGACATAACACTTCATAAAATCTCAAGAGAGATTCAGGTACCTGAAAATATGAATGAAGAGATCTCTTTGTTATGTCTTTATGAAAAAATATTGAAACTGATATAAAATGTTTGTCGACGACATCTATGATAACGCTAAATATATATATGAGCATCTTAAGTCTGAAGAAACAATTCAAATAGAATTGGTTTCATATGAAATCCATGTAGTTTTGAACATGTAGTTCAAACACTTGAAAGTATAAAGTCAATGGTATGTGCAATCAGTTTTCGATATCTTATATGTCTAGCATGACATGAAAACTTGAGGAAAAGAGGAAGGCCATAACCAATCAAAAAAGGGTTTTCATAAAAGGCACAATACCCCGGCCTATGAACATCCACGTGATCCCTTCCCGCCGGAACCATCTCTATGTGGGTAGGTATGCCGTACCTCAAGCGGAGATCATCCAAATGATTTTGTAACGACTCAGAAAGCGCTGGAGTTGGAGTGGGAGAGTCCTTGCTGAAATCGCTTCGAGACAAGGTATGTTTTGGCAGGAGTGCCTCCACCGTAAGAGGACTGATGTCCTCTTCTTCCTCCACCTCTCCACCATCGGAAGGTGGCGGCACGTTCGATGGAGCAGCCGCCGGGATTCCTTCGTCATTTCGGCGAGGTTTAGGCATGATCTCGGTTGAGAGAAAGTTGCACACAGCGCAGCAAAGAAAAAAGAAATTCTCGATCGAAAGAAAATGTACCAGAATGCGAAAGTATACACTGAGGTTTGGAATGCTTTTACAAATGACCAAAATTTGAATCGGCTTAAACCCTTCCCCTATTTATAGGGTTGGGTGGCGCCAGAATCGAAGAGGCAGACTTCGAATCAGCGCGGGAAACCAAGCGCCAAAGCTTCTGATTTCCTGCCTCGAGAATACGCGCAATGATGACGCATGCGAACGCTGACGTCACACGGGGAAAGGCGTTTCGTTTCGACACTCTGACAGTCATGATTACTGTCTCCTACCTGTCACGTCACAATTCTTTGACAAAGTCAAACTCTCCCTGGGCGGAGGTACTGATTCCGCCCATCGAGGATGCATCTCGCTGCGACCCCGACGAGCGGAGGGACTAACTGTATGGGGTCGAATTTGACCGACCACGTCCCTAAGCCAACACGACCGACCGCTGAACATATGAGAGTCCTGACAGAAGGACGACCTAGGGATAATAAGAGGGACGACTTCATAGTCACGTCGGCCCTTTTATAACATGTACTTTATTTCTGTTTTTTAATATTTAAAGAAGGACCCCCTACTATATAAAGGGGGTCTGAGCTTTGTACTAAAAAAGGAATTCATTTTTTAGAAGGGAAAAACTCTCATGCTCTCTCATCTCTCTAAAATTATCTCTCTCTCCCATCTCTCTAAGACGATCGCTACCTTTCTCTCATATATATATTATTGTTATAAGAGCCGATTATCAAGATCATCCTAGGTTTAATTATTTCGATTACGATTTACCCCTTCATCTATATTGATTGATTTTCTTAAAAAGCATAACAACTTTTGAGTCAAACAATCAATGAATCGAGAATGTTCCTACTTTTCGTTCATGATTTCGCTATACATTTTAGATCTAGAGTTGATTATGTTTGCCTAAGATTTACCTTCTTTATTATCGATAATTGAAGTTAACAAAAGAGTCTCAAACTTTTTGTTCAAACAATTTGGCGCCGTCTGTGGGAATTTCTTAGCCAAATTTCCTAGTCTCCTTAGATCCAAAACCGGTGAAACATAATCTCCCACCAGAAAGAGTGGTAAGTAAACCTCACATGCTAATCTAGATCGTGATAATACATAAAAGCAGAAGTTACAACCAATATCCACTCAAAGCTCACAAGAGAAGACGACACCTGTTGCGCAATCCTATAAAAGAATAGGCATATCTTGCCCTACTCTGACATCCCCCCCCCCACACCGGATGGCTCATGAACGAGCTAAGGCGAACCCAACCCACACAAAGCTAGGGCATATTTTTTTAAAAAAAAAGGGAGAAAAGAGAGCTGAATACGGCTGCCGAATCTAAAAGCCGGAACCCCCTTTATATTATTAAAAATAATATAATAATATAAGTTTTAATAAAGGGCAACCATTCCATCAAACCACTTAAACGCCAGTCAGAGCGAGCAACGCTATAAGGCTACCCTTGTTCATCGACTCATTGGATCGAGGTAAGAAAAATCTCATCTTGGTTTACCTTCTGTTGTTTGCTTAAACAGGAACACAAGCGCCGCATGGGCAAGCGAGCAAAGGAGCATTCCAAATAGGGTGGAAGGAGAACTATTACAAAATAACCGGAATATCGTCCATCTCAGACACTTCAACTTCTGGAAAATAACGTCCCTTAAGTCGTACTCCCTTTCCCTCACCCAAGTGTTGTCCCAATTGGGTTTTCTCGGGGAGGTTTTGAACGAGGCAACGAGTGAGACATCACCAAGTTCAAGGGATAATTCATCGCCCCGCCTATCGACGAGCTCTCCTGGCCGAACAATGAAGGGACTAGACAGGGAAATTCCAATATATGCGTAAAACGAACGTTAGAAAAATAGCAACGTTCTACACTCTCTGACATCACACTCTCCAATGCAAACGAAATTAAGCAAATTGGGACTCACCCAGGGAACGCAAGAATTAAGAACTGGGACTCACCCAGGAAATGTACAAGTTAAGCGAAATTGGGACTCCCCCAGAAGACACCCGAAACTCTCCGAAAAAAAATTTCGGACTCATAACGGGTTAACATTTCGATGTCAGCTCAAAATAGCACCCATACGGCCAAGGGCCATTGCCATAAAGAAGAATTTGACCTCGCTCGAATAACGACGGGTTAACATTTCGACGTCAGCTCGAAATAACACCAATACGGCCAAGGGCCATCGCCACAAAGAAGAATTCGACTTCGCTCGAATAACAACGGGTTAACATTTCGACATCAGCTCGAAATAACACCCATACGGCCAAGGGCCATCGCCAAAAAGAAAAATTCGACATCGCTCGAATAACGACGGGTTAACATTTCGACGTCAGCTCGAAATAACACCCATACAGCCAATGGTCATCTCCAAAAAGAAGAATTCGACATCGCTCGAATAACGACGGGTTAACATTTCGACGTCAGCTTGAAATAACACCCATACGCCCAAGGGCCATCGCCACAAAGAAGAATTCGACCTCGCTCGAATAACGACAGGTTAACATTTCGACGTTAGCTCGAAATAACACCCATACAGCCAAGGGCCATCGCCAAAAAGAAGAATTCGACATCGCTCGAATAACGACGGGTTAACATTTCGACGTCAGCTCGAAATAACACCCATACGGCCAAGGGTCATCGCCAAAAAGAAGAATTCGCTCGATTAATAACGGGTTAACATTTCGATGACAGCTCGAAATAACACCCATACGACCAAGGGCCATCGCCAAAAAGAAGAATTCGACATCGCTCGAATAACGACGGGTTAACATTTCGACATCAGCTCGAAATAACACCCATACGGCCAAGGGCCATCACCAAAAAGAAGAATTAGACATCGCTCGAATAACGACGGGTTAACATTTCGACGGCAGCTCAAAATAACACCCACACGGCCAAGGGCCATCGCCACGAAGAAAAATTTGACCTCGCTCGAATATTGACGGGTTAACATTTCAACGTCAGCTCGAAATAACATCCATACGGCCAAGGGCCATCGCTAAAAAAAAGAATTCGACCTCGTTCGAATCACATTGGGATAACATTTCAACGTCAGCTTGAAATAACACCCCTACGGCCAAAGGCTATCGTGAAAGAAAAGAATACAACTTCGATCGAATTGAAACAGCCTAACATTTTGACCAGCTCGAAATAATATCCCTACGGCAAAAGGCCATCGCAAAAGGAAAAGTCCGACCCCAATAACGCCTTCGCAGCTATCGGTCGTCGTCATACATTTGTTCTTCTACTTGCTAAAAAGTTGATTTCGCTACAAACTCTAAGTTCAACCTCACTCGAATATATATAGAAAAAAAAAAAGAAAAGCGACTTCGCCCGAATCAACGATAGTGTGGTCCCACTCGAACGACTCAAGTCAAGACTGGCTTCGTCCTAAGTAACGAATCTATTATATAACCTCGTTTGAGTCAAGGGCGAATCTGCTTAAAATAATAAGTCACCAGTCGATCTCGCCCAAATGGGTGAATCAAATGAGATTCCATTCGGACTCACACGACGAAGTTCTACTCAGTCCGGTTGAAATCGGCTTCCTTAAAAAATCAGGAGTTCACCATACAGAAATCCGAAAGTTTACACCAAAGATATGTAAAGCAAAAGGGGGAGAAATACACAGGACGTACAACGACGAAAACTCCTCTTTATTTAGACAGTTGCGCAAATAGCCGCAGATTACACATGGCTAAAGCCGGTCCAGTGCAGCAAAAAAACAAAAAAAATAGCAAACAAAAAAAACACAAAGGTAACAACGTTTTCATTCGGCATCATCGCCGCCGTCCTCCTCATCACCATCTCCAGGAAAATCCCTCCTCAGCATCAATATCCTCGCCGGCCTCCAGCGTCGCAAGATCGCAGCCGCAGTTAACACGAGCCTCTCGTGCCTTCCCACGAGCTCCTTCATATGCGGCCTCAGAAACATTGCCCGCTTCCCACAAACTCTTATATATGCTCCGCTAGGCTTCAGCATGTACCCAGAGCTCGTGCAAATGGCGACGAACAATGGCGGAGGCAGATTCGGCTTGGGCCAACAATTACGCCTTTTCGGCCTCAAGAACAGCGACCCGGTCTCCCAAGGTTGAAGCTTCTCGGTCGATTTTGCCAATGCGCTCTTTGAGCCTCGCCTCCTTAAGAGTGGTCGTCGCCCTCTCAGACTCCTGCTCGGATTGAAGGAAGCAGATAGTATCCTCTAAAGCCGCCGCCCTCGCCGAAGCCGACGCCCAGGCACTCTCGATACTCTCCAACTCGGAGACCTTTCTCTCCAGCTCGATTAACTTCCCCATCCACTCCTCACTCATCGCCTCGACTCTGATGGCATTTTGATCCATTTCGGACTGCAACGACCGCACCTTCGCCTGAAGATGCTCACACTCTGCGGCGACCCCTTTTCCCAACTCAAGTTCTTCGTCCTTCACATGAAGTTGCTCCTTGAGCTCGCTACTCCTGCGAATAGCCTGCAGTAGCTCCCGATCCCTCTTCTCCAGTTCCTCGCTGAGAGATTGACTCTCGGCGTTCGCCCTTAGCCGTTCGTGCATCTCACGACACTTGTTGCGGTAGCGCCGATACTTATCCAACATCATCAGAAAATTTTTGGCCAGAGTGTCGGCCCTACGAGCACTTTCAATCTCCACCATGTACGTCTGAAAGACGAAAAGAATTGGTTAAGGCCAAGGTCGCCAAAGATAAAAGGAGCACAAAAAGAAAGGAGAAACTTACCCGCAGGCCCATAGCGGCCACTTCATGCATCAAATCAATGTCACGGACATCCCGGACAGCCTCACACTCTACGGTAGAGCACAAAAGGATGAACTGCGGTACCAAGTCCTCCGTGTCCCTCAAAAGGTTAATCTCCGATGGGATTTTAAGTATACGGGTCAGACCTCCCGCATTTACCACCATACGAGTAAGGCCTCCTCGAACATCCTGACATCATCAGGGTCAAGATCGGATTCAGACTCGTAGTCATCGACCACGACACCCTTCCCCCTTTCTGCAGTTGAGGAAGAAGCACGACCCGGTCCGGAAGACGAAGGCCCGTCCAAAGTGGCAATCGCGGTCTCGGGATCCCGACTACTCGTTGCAACAGTCTGTTAATTAATGGCAGCGACCGAAGCCTCTGCTGTCGGGTTGGTTTTGATCACCGGCTCTACCACTGCGGACAGGTTAGCATCACCTCCCATTTCAGACTCCGTCAAGAGAATACCGCCCTCTGAACATACCACCGCTGAAGGAGCCATTTCGGACTCCACTCGTCGTCTCTTTGACGTCCCTTCCCCGTCCTCAGCACGGGAAGACTCCCTAGTTGAGAGGGCAGTAGGTGTCGGAGCCCCAGATTGGGGAACAGTTTCCATACACACGGCTCCGACCATAGATTTAACTTGAGCAGCCTTTGCCGTAGGTCGGACATCAGACCTTGGTACAGGCTGACCAGAAGACGTCGGCTAACGAAATTCAAGTGGAGGGGCGCTCGCCATTCGCACTCTCCCTAATAACGATAATAGTCGTATAAGCAACAAAGTCAAATTGCAAAGCGGAAAACAGAAGCTGTGGCAAGACTACTTGCCAGTAAGAGGCTTACGTCCATATTTCTCATAGAAGGACGACCATTCGTGAACTCCCGCCGTGTGGAAGAATGGCATTCACCCATTCGCAGAAATCGTCAACAGGCGCAGGGGGTAGTCTCGCAGCTGCAAAAGCAAAAACAATTCAATACTGCCCAAATAAGAATGGTCGACTATCATTCCGACAGAAGATACAAAAACTTACGTGTGAAGTTCCACCTCTCGGAGAACCCTGCAGAATCCGCCACAAGATGTTCGGTCTGCACATAAAAATAGTTTTCGTAGAAACGACGATTGGCTCTATCGTCCATCTTCACCACTTGACTTTTCGTCCCTCGATGGCGCATGTGGATCATCGTGCCTTGAATGAGTTGAGGGGCAAAAATATTGAGCATATGTCTCAGAGTGATCTCCCGACCAGCAAGCTCCGCGAACTTGAGTAGCATGAGGAACAGTGTATATAAGTATGGCGAAAGTTGAGCCCGACACACCTCGTAGAAACGGCAGAAATCTACCACCAAGGAAGGGAGAGGAAGCGTATACCCGACAATAAAAGGATATGCGTAGAACGCACAATATCCTGGGCGGTCGAAATGTATAATATCATCTCCCACCGCCGGTAGCATCTCGACGTGGTGCGGAATCCCCCACTTGGCCTTCAGCTCTGCGATCGCTGCTTCATTCATAATAGAGGAAACAGGTTCCGGTTCCTCTCCGACAGCGCTGTTGAAATTGGTCCACGGCTTCCCAGGACGAGGCAATATTTCAGCCGCCGTTGGAACCCCCTCATCCTTTACCATTTCTACTCCTCCGGGAGCAAGAATATCATTTTCCGACACTAGAACTGCGGCAAAATTGTCAGAGCGGGAAGAAGTACCAGCCCTTTACCCCAATTAAATAGAATGAATGAACAAAGGGAAGTAAGAGGGAAGACGGTGATGTCAATTTCTGACCAACAGGATAGAATCGCAAATCTGAAGTATCAGAGAAGATGAAGATTCGCAAAATTCTTTTGGTAAATCAAAAAGTGTGCCAATAGAATGGTGTTTTCCCCCTATTTATAGGGACTTAAATGCCCCAAGCGGGAAACCCAAAAGTCGCCAATCAAAACTGATAGGGTATGAAACGGTTCAATCCCCAGGAAACATGTGTCATAGTGGCAGTAACTACAAACGACGTTTCAAATCAACGCAACGTTTCGATTCCGAACGGACGCGACGATCCAAAGGCATCGTTGAAGCGTTGCGCCATCGCCCCGACCTAAAAACCTCGTTCAAGGCATGAAGTCAAATTTCTCCTAGCCTTCGGATCTATTAAATCCGCCCGCCGAGCACACCAAGCGATGACCTCGACGGACGGAGGGACTAACTGTATAGGTCAAAATCTGACCATAGTAGCCGACCAAGCTGGGACCTCGCCCAGGTGGCGAAATAACGAAAAGCACCACGACCGACCTCAGTCAAATCATCGACAATGTATGTCAAGTAAAAACGGTACTCGAATAACGACAAAAAAGACCGTCGCGCGGGAGTACGTTGGTCAAAGAACACAGGGTAAAGTTCCAAGAACTATATATAGAAGGGGAATTCTTCTGAAAAGGGGGCTGGACTTTTCCTCTCTACTCTTTCTCTTACAATTTCTTTTTGTTAAAGATGTAAACTAACTTTTTGTTCAAACAAGAAGAGATTGTAACATCAATGAATTGAGAATGTTCCTACTTTTCGTTCATGATCTCGCTATACATTTTTAAATTTGAAGTTGATTATGTTTGACTAAGATTTACCTCTTTATTATCGATAATTGAAGTTAACAAAAGAGTCTCAAACTTTTTATTTGTTCAAACAGGTCATACACTTTTTTTTTTTAAATTGTGCATTAGTCATCCAGTTAAATGATATCGCTTATCCAGTTTGTATAAGAACTAACACGAGATAGAATGAGCCTTTAATCTTCTTATAAATAACTTATACTTGTCACGAAAAATAGTGAAGACTTGCAAGTATTTGAGCCAATTTTAAGGAATACTTGGAAGTCTTCACTATTTCCAAGTGATAGTCGTCTCATCTAATACTATGTAAAACGAGTATAAAAACAAAAAATTATGTTATATACTGATAATGTAAAGACCTTTTTTTAAAAAAGATTATCAGTATAAATTGATGTATTGTAATAACAAGCTAGTTCTCGCTAATAATTATTACATCGCCATGCATAGAATATATAAAACTCAGAAAACAATGAAGCAACCATGTCAAAAGGTTATACTGTGATATTTCTGCTCAACAATTTCTCTCGGAGAATAAGTGGGCGTTTGGACATAAGAATTGTAAAATTCTGAAAAAAGTGAATTTTTCTTCAAGTGAAAATGGTATTTGCAAATTAGAGTTGTGTTTGGACATGAATATAATTCTAGGTTGTTTTTGAATTTTTGTTAGTAATCTGAGTGAAAATTTTGAAAAATAGCTTTTTGGAGTTTTTCAAATTTTCGAAAAATTCCAAAATTCATTTCAAGTGAAAATTGAAAATTTTATGGACAAACACTAATTTCGGAAAAAAATAAATTTTTTTCGAAAAACATGAAAAAAAATTTCATTGCCAAACGGGCTATAAGAGTAAACGAGTAGTCGTTGGGGTGGAAATCCTAGTATGAGCATTGTCTTATGTATCTACAGCTTTTAAGATCAAATATATATGACTCTATTCACATGTTGATATTACTGCTGGTACGATATGGTACACAAAAAATTGCTACTTTAATTCAAAGTCCAATACTTTCGCTTCCAGAGTATACATTTATTTTATGGAGAACAGTCATCAAATAATAAAGGTAGAATAATAAATTGATCGATTTCTTTTATTTAATATGTATATTATATTTCCTTGTCAACACAGTCTGAATTGCTGATTTTACGATGTACTCCAGTAATTCGTACCTCGTGTTAACTGACCAGAGAAAAAGAGAAGGAATATAACTACTTTAATTAAAATTAAAAAAAAAAAAAAAAAAGACGCAGTGCCTCTCATGGTTTGTCGTGATCCTAGTCAACCAAGAAAACAGTTTTATATACAATGATTATTGTGTTAACCAAGAATTATATTTCTACTATTGAATTGGTCTTTCAATTGCGGTCTTTATTCAACTCATTAGGTTTCTTCGATGAAGGCGAATTGTTGATTGTTTATTTCTAAATGACTCATCTTTGGAGTCCGGAACTTTTTTATTGTCTTTTCGGATAAATATTACGTTAATGAGTGTTAAAAAAAAGAGTTATTTTTCTATATATAACGCCGAAATTCTCCGCGCTATACCTTAACGGCAACTTTTGTCGTTAAGGTATAGCGCGGAGAATAAGCGCGCTATACCCCCTGACGATTTGACTGCCAGGTATAGCGCATAGAAATCAAGCGCTATACCTATAGCGCATAGAATTAGCGCGCTATACCCCTGATTAAATAATCTCGTCCGTCTTCCCCAACACCAGAACTCCCTCCTCCCCCATTTTTTTACTTCCTTTTGATTACGATTCTCGACCCCCCCCCCCCACCCCCCCCCCCCACCCCTTACCGTCTCTTAAAAAAAATTGTGGGCCCCTCCCGTCACACAAAACACTAAGAACGTAGGTCCCACATCGTAGTAGAGCATCGTATTATTGTGGTTTCACTCTTTCGGACTCAAATTTTCAGCCAATTTACTTTTCGAAAACACTAAATCGAGGTATTTTAATTTATTTTATGTCGAAACTTGTATAATAATGCATATTAGTTGATTTGAATGTGTTTCCATGTCGTTTTATGTTTTATTTGCGAAACTAGTATGTTATATTTATTCGGACTTAGATATTAGTGTTCTAAAAAAAATGTAAAATTGAGAAATAATATTTTCTGTTAAATTCGGATTTAGATATTAGTGTTTCCATGTCGTTTTGTGTTTTATTTGCGAAACTAGTATGTTATATGTATTTTTGTGAATGTTATGTGATTAAAATTATTTGTTGTTTATATTTAGTTTAGATTATTTATTAGCGTAGTAAAATATATAACCTTTTAGCATAGTAAAATGTAGAGCCTTTTAGCTTAGTAAAGTGTAGAGTATTTTAGCGTAGAATCCCTGTAGTTTAAGTATCTCTTATACTAGTAGATGAAAATACAAACTTTGTACTATTAAATAATTAAAAATTAAGAATTTAAATTATAAAACAAACACACAAAATTATAAAAATATTGAATTTGATACACATAATTATTCATGATAGTTTGATGCTATTGGGACTTAAATATCGAGCCTGGAACCCATAGGTATATATACTTTGTACAATTAAATAATTAAAAATTAAGAATTTAAATTATAAAACAAAGACACAAAATTATAAAAATATTGAATTTGACACACATAATTATTAATGATAGTTTGGTGCTACTGGGCCTCAAATATCGAGCATGGAACCCATAGGTATATATACTTTGTACAATTAAATAATTAAAAATTAATAAATTATAAAACAAACACACTAAATGGTAAGACAATTGAAATTGACACACATAATTATTCACGATAGTTTGGTGCTACTGGGCCTCAAATATCGAGCCTGGAACCCAATAGATATATATACCCTGTCCATTTACAGTTTAAACATACAATTAATGTTGTTTAATTTACAGTTGACGACATGGACGTGCCGCCTATACATCCCGGCCCTTACTCTCCTGAGCTATTAGTGCTACAGGGCGATCATAGGTCCGCCCATATATGGGACGGAGAGTTACTGTCCGAGACTCTCCGCGCTAGGAGAGTGGACGACCTGTGGGATTTTTTGAGGGATAGAGATCTCCATCCCCGTGTAGTCCAGCGCCTGCAGGATACGGGATTCTATAGGATTATTTAGATTGGGCGGATGCAGCTCGACTGGGCTTTGATCACGGGGTTGATTGAGCGGTGGCGACCGGAGACGCACACTTTCCTCCTGCCCATTGGCGAGGCCACGATCGCGCTGCAGGACGTGGAGGTTTTATATGGCCTGCCCGTTGATGGCATGGCCATTTCACTGCCTATTGCTATGGATCTATGTCGCGTGCGGATTATTTGGACATGCTGCAGCTGCTCACGGGTTTCAGGCCACAAGACGAGACTGCATCGTCGGGGGCCAGTCGGGTGAGTTTGACCCCAATTAGACAGCACCTGGAGGTACTCCACCCCGAGATTACCGGCGATACAGAGGAGCTACATATTACCCGGTATACGAGGTTGTTGTTGCTTCTTCTATTTGGGGGGGTCTTGTTCCTAAACACTTCGGGAAACCTAGTGAGCCTGAGATTTCTTCATCATATTCAGCTGCTAGATGAGTTACCCTATTACAGCTGGGGTGCTACTGTTCTCGCCTACATGTACAGGCAGATGTGTCGGGCGAGCATGGGCACCCAGAGTGATGTTTGTGGTTTTCTGCCGCTTCTACAGGTGACAACATATTCGAATAATCAGTTCATTAGTTCCAATTCTACCTAGTTAGAATTTATCTTAAACCTTACGTCAACTTTGTATGTTAGGTTTGGGCCTGGGAGCGGTTCTTGTAGTTTCAGCCACCTCTACCATAATTACCTCCTAATGTAGCACCTCCGTTCTCCCTCTAGCCAAGAGGTGGGTTCTCCGCCATACACTTGCACTAGAGTATGATGCTCATCATAATCTCCCCCTCTGCAGAGATGTGTTGAATCTTCTGGAGGGTGCACAGGTAAATATGTACCTAAACTTACCTGGTATAGGTTGACTTAGTGTTGCGCATACTCACGTTTTGTGTTCTTATTTGATAGTTCATCTGGACGCCATACAACGACGATTTGATAGCTGGCCTGCCAGATTATTGCTCCGCCGGCCGATTGATTTGGAGCACTTTTGCCCCGCTCATATGCCTCGATATTGTGGACATCATGCCTCGGAGCGGGTACTTTGCCAGTTTGGCTGCCCGCAGTATATACCGAGGGGGCCTATATGGGAGCCTACACATTATCAGAGGGATGATCCTTCCAGGGCGGACGACGCATTTATAGCATGGGTAGCGGCGCAGAACCATACTTGGGACCAGCGAGATCGGATGATTCCGCCCCCACCTACACAGATCCAGGCGGTGGCTATTCAGAGGTATATGTCCTGGTACCGCCACGTTACCCGACTTTTTATCGGGAACCCTATTCATCAGGCTGGCGGTCGGTACGTGCCATACGTCGGGAGACACGAGGCCCTGGTATGTTTTCAGTTATTATTAATTATATAACTGTAACTTAGTGCAATATATGTAGTTTATATTTTATACGTTGTGTAGGCTATTGGACTACATACAGTCTATCAGATGGGACTGCAGATGCAGGATTATGTTGGCGATCCTGCGGCTGACTTACAGGATTATAGCCGTCGATTTGTAGAGGTGGCTGCCCGGACACTGCAGCGAGCCCAAGAGGATCAGCGTTTGGCACACATGCCTGATTATGTGGAGCCAGGGCGAGGCCCTGTGCGAGGCGGTGGTGTCGCGACGAGGTGGTGGTGCCCGACGAGGTGGTGGTGCCCGACGAGGCAGGGGTGCCGGACGATGTGGTGGTGGGCGGAGAGGAGGTGGTCCCCAGCAAGGGGGCGTTGAGGCCCCTGCTGATGATGTTGCTGCTGATCTGCCGGGTGGCCTACATGAGACGGACATGCCGTCATACAGCCTTGGGATGGATCTCACTCTAGGGACTTCGTAGGTGACCCCGTCAGGTCAATTATTGATCACGGGCACGGACCTTTCTAGAGTGGATTGGGATACATACTTTCCAGGCCCGCCTACTGTTGTTGAGGATCGGCCGACCCGAGATTTACATAGTGGGCGCCGGCTGAGTTATGGTTCATCATCACAGGCGCAGGTATGGTTTTCTTAGTATTGAATTACAATTTGTTTTTATTCTTCTCATTTATTTTCCATAACTTTATTAATTTCCTTTTTAAGGCTTTGTGCGATGCTGACATGGCTGCGACAGATGATTACATTCAGGAGCCCGACGAGATCGTGGTAAGACAATTTAAATTGTTGTGACTTATTATATACTTTGCTATACTGAGCTTTCTATTCTTATGTAGGTTTCTACTGGACTGACAACCCCTTCTACCGATCCTGTCAGCACCACTGATGATCATGCTGCGGCGCATCCGGCGATAAGGAGGCGACTTGATGATGATGATCCCGATAGCGTACCCAGGCGGGATGGGATGCGCCTCAGGCCAGCTGCGTTGAAGCACACTGGATGCGGGACACATTGATTTTCTTTCCTTTTTTTGTATTTGATGTTAATAATATTTTTGTATATACATTAACAATAATTTTTATATAATATGCGCATTACTTTTTTATTTCCCCGTTCATTAGTTAGTTTCGTACTACAACACAAACACAAGCATTCAAACTTAACTTCCATTACAATTAATGAAAATAAAGTTCAGTACAACTAATTTAGTTTAATACTACAATACAAACACAAACATAGCAACTTAACATTTAAAATTCAGTACAACTAATAAAAATACACTACACGGGAAACATAAAGATAAAGTAATACACTAAACACATACATGTCAATGTTTAGTCCCTGCCGTCCATTATTCTGTGCTCCAACCACTTAAATTGTTCTTCCAGCTTATTTTTTTTATTCTTCTACCTCTTTCAGTTTCGCTTTCAACTCCGCAACCTCTCTTTTATGTTCTCTTTCACGTTCCCACTGCTTTAAACACAAATTATGAAGATGCTGCAAAGATTCTTTGTAGCATTCCCGATAACAGGGTTCATCAACCCATACCTCAAAATCGCAAATAGGTTCGTCGGGAACCTTATAAAACTTGTTCACACAGTGCCGTCCAACTTCTCCATTATCCCAACATTTTTGCATCATGCAATTTTTTCCACACTCGCACCTTGGTACATAAAGAGGTTGAGACATTTGTGCGTTAAAAAAACCTTGCTTTTCTTTAAATATTTACTATTAGTTACTGTTGAGCGCAGAAAATAACTAGAATGAGCCCGTTATTTATAGACAAGATAATACACATAACGTAGTATTTAACCACACTATATATACACATAACGTAGTATCTAATCGCGCTATGCTTTACGTGTTAAAGGTTCTGACGGGTACGAAACAACTTTATG
Organism: Nicotiana attenuata; assembly: GCF_001879085.1. Taxonomy (NCBI): domain Eukaryota; kingdom Viridiplantae; phylum Streptophyta; class Magnoliopsida; order Solanales; family Solanaceae; genus Nicotiana; species Nicotiana attenuata. Next base: position 47,905 of record NW_017670410.1, on the reverse strand, counting down.
TCAGTTGGGCAGCTTTTTCAGTTCGACAAGACAACACACATAACGTTGTATTTAACCGCGCTATATATACACATAACGTAGTATTTAACCGCGCTATGCTTTGCGTGTTAAAGGTTCTGACGGGTACGAAATAACTTTATGTCAGTTGGGCAGCTTTTTCAGTTCGACAAGACAACACACATAACATAGTATTTAACCGCGCTATATATGCACATAACGTAGTATTTAACCGCGCTATGCTTTGCGTGTTACAGGTTCTGACGGGTACGAAATAGCTTTATGTCAGTTGGGCAGCTTTTTCAGTTCGACAAGACAACACACATAACGTAGTATTTAACCGCGCTATATATACACATAACGTAGTATTTAACCGCGCTATGCTTTGCATGTTAAAGGTTCTGACGGGTACGAAATAGCTTTATGTCAGTTAACTTATTGGTGGACCCATAAACAGGTATAGCGCATGAATTTAATGCACTATATATGTATAGCGTTTTAATTCCATGCGCTATACGTGGCAGTCAAGTCGTCAGAGTATAGCGCACAGATTTCAGGCGCTAAACTAGTATATCACAGTAAATTCATGCGCTATACCTTAACGGAAAAAGTTACCGTTAAGGTATAGCGCGGAGAATTTCGGCGTTATATTTAGAAAAATAACTCTTTTTTTTACACTCATTAACGTAATATTTATCCAAAAAGACAATAAAAAAGTTCAGGACTCCTCATCTTTGCGAGGTTACATCAGCAACCAGACGTCACTCTTTCCCTTTTTTTTCCTTTACAGATGGGCGGCGACATGATTGTTCGTCGTTAATCTGAGAGGTCGTTTGTTTGATGGGATTAGAAAAATAATTTCATGATAGAATTTCCCATAATTAAATAATTCAACGCGATTGAAGTGCTTAGGAAGAACAATTCACGTATAATATTGGTTGACGATAATAAGTACGAGTAAATTTTCATTAACTTAAGCATGATCTACATATTGTTTTATGTAGGTAGAAGCGGATGTATATTAATTAAAGTTACGGAGTTGGTTGAACCTAGTAATAACTTGGCCCATGTCCTACATATGTTTGTTAAGAAATCTACTAAAAACAAATCAGTGGATTTCCAATTCCCGAAGATTTAAATTCTATATGCTGGATAAAATGTAAAATAAGAATACACGCTTAACTGAAGTTTTTTTTTGGCACTGTAATCATCTAAGCATGCAAAAGTGACAATACTAGCAAGAAGGGTGGAGCGGGAGGGGTAACCAGGGATAGCCTTGGGATCCAACATTGCTGGATTTTCCAGCCATATTATCTCTACATCTATCTTGCATGCACAACTCATTGCTTTATTCCATAGACTAGAATTATCATTTATAATATAAAGAATATTTTTGTTAATTGTTGAAATACATTCTCAGTATTGAGAGATTTTATCCAAATAGCAAATGCACTATAGTCACATATGTTAGAATGATTGCATGTTTCTACTTGATGCTCTGGATTAACCACTAACGGCGAACTTCTTCGCCAAAAAATTATATTATGTAGCTGATGAAAATTTTCTTTTTACACATATATACTATATATATTGATTCCCCTTGACTTTTTTGTAAGTTTATCTTTTTTATATTTTAAGCCCCTTAGTGAAAATTCTAGTTCCGCCATTGCTAAACGCAATGGCCCACATCCACCGGAAGGCAAATGAGGTGTCGGACATTCCTTGCAAGCTATTGAAAACGTGGGATTCACGTATGTAGGTTAGTTGGGACAATAATGTATTTTTGGATTAACCTCTTCCTCAGTGATGGCTGTGTTATGTCGAGTAAGAGGCAAACCCGAAAATAAAGAAGATAAAGACACCAAATTTTAACGTGGAAAACCCTTCAAATCGAAGGTAAAAATCACGGGATCACAAAGATCCAAAAAGTTCCACTATAACAATAAGAGGGTTAAAAAAGTTCTCCAAATTGGCTACACAACAAGTGCCAAACATGGAGCAACAATAGCAACAAGAGCAACAACAAATCAATTGAAGAAAGAGGAGAATCCAAAAAAATGAAGCTGCTGTTCGAGGCTCGAAATCAGATACTACGGCCTCCAAATCCGATCTCCACCATTCAAATCAAAGACCAAGGTGTTACCAACACTCAAAAATTTCAGCACGGTTCAACGGTTAACGAATCGAAAAACATGATTTAATGTTGGCTGGTCGAAATAAAAATCTGCAGCAAAACAAATACTTTTCTTCTCTCTTCTCTCTTGATGAAAGCTCTCTCAAAAACCACTCTTACGTGCTTAAGTCTTTCAAAGACTTGTATCAATGATCATGGAATGATTCTCCAAGGTTTTCCTATTTATAGATCATGAGTGGTGCTTTCTCTAAAAGTCAAAACCCACTCAAAATAGGAATAAACACTGAATCCAATTCCGAATAGGAATGGAAATCAAAAGAGAATAGGATTATGCCATTGGGCCTTTGGCTGGAAAATATGGGCATGTGCCTAACAAACTCCCCCTCCAGCCAAGGGGCCAAATGTGTCTTCAAGCAGAGGAACTATTGACAGGCTTCATGCCTGCCAATTTTCTGCAAAACTCATGCTTATCTGCAAGCTTAACTACGAAGTCCTCAGGCTGCTCCATATAAATCTTGTCATTTAAATCACCATGAAGAAAAGTAGTCTTGACATCCATTTGCTCAACTTCTAAATCTAGACTTGCAGGTAAGCCTAGAACTACACGAATAGAAGACATCTTCACAACAGGGGAGAAAATTTCATCAAAGTCAACTCCCTTCTTCTGGCCAAAACCTTTAACAACTAACCTCGCCTTGTATCTAGGCGCAGAGGTATGGTTATCTTGCTTTATTTTGAATATTTATTTGTTAGATAAAGCTCTATTACCTTTCGGCAATTTTACTAACTCAGATGTGCCATTCTTATGGAGTAACTTCATCTCATCTTCCATTGCTTCTTCCATGTCAGTCAAAAGTAAATACTCATAAGGAAGATAGCGCATGGATTTTTGCTTCTCCCTTGTAGATCTTCTAAGAGAGGTTTTATGAGCATTCAAAGTAGTTAACTGAGCAAGAATCGGTTGTTAATCAACCACAACTTCATCAACTGGAGCATCCATAACATCAACACCATGATGATCATTTTGATCTTGATCACTATCTTCATTATTGTCTTGGATTCCTTCATGTGCAATAGGTGGCTTAGCAATAGAAACTGGATCAATATCAACTAATTAAGCTCTCATTACTCTGAGAATCTGTCGTCTCAGCTTTGTTAATATCTTCAATAGTTTAGTCTTCAAAGAATATTGCATCACGACTTCTAATAAGTTTATTGTCAACTGGATCGTAAAAACGATACCCAAACTCATCTTGACCATAACCAATAAAGATGCACTGCTTAGTTTTGACATCCAGTTTCGATCTCTCATCTATAGGAACATGCACACAAGCTTTACACCCAAAAACTCTCAGGTAATCATAAGAAATATCTTTGGCAAACCAAACTCTGTCTGGGACATCACCATCCAAAGCAACAGTAGGAGACAAATTGATAATATAGGCAACAGTGATAAGTGCTTCTACCGAAAAAGTATTTGGAAGTTTAGCTTCTGAAAGCAAGCATCTAACTCTCTCGACTAGAATTTCATCCTCTCTGCCAAACCATTCAATTGAGGTGTCTTGGGCGGGGTTTTCTGATGACGATTTCCTTGTTCCTTGCAATAGTTATCAAAGGGACCACAATATTCACCACCATTATCAGTGCGAATACATTTTAATTTCTTCCCCGTCTGTCTCTCAGCTAAGGACTGAAATTCCTTAAACATGTCAAGTGCTTGATCTTTAGATTTCAAAGGATACACCCAGAGCTTACGAGAATGATCATCAATGAAGGTCACAAAGTGAAGTGCACCACCTTTTGACTTTACTTTAAAAGGACCACACAAATTAGAGTGTACTAGCTCCAATAAATCGGGCTTTCTTGAGGGAGGATGACTATGAAAGAAAACCCTTTTCTGTTTGCCAGCTAAACAATAGATACACCTTTTCAGCTTTGCTTGTTTCATTCCAGAAATCAAACTTTTCTTAGCCAAATACGTAATCTCCCTCTTGCTCATATGACTCAATCTTATGTGCCACAATTATGATAAAGTGTCCCTTTCTACCAGATTTATGGAGTCATTAAGAATAGAGCCCTGTGTCACATATATTGACCAGACTTGACTCCTCGAGCCACTATTATCGACCCTTTGGTGAGCTTCCATTGGCCATTGAAGAGGGCATTATGGTAACCTTCATCGTCTAATCTTCCTGCGAAGATCAAATTGAAAGGAAAGTCTGGAGCATGCTTGACATCTTGAAGAACTAATGTTGAACCATTATTAGTTTTCAAACAAACTGTGCCAACACCAAACACCATAACTTCACTGGCATTGCCCATCTTGAACACTCTAGAATCAACAGGAGTATAAGATGAGAAAAAGTCTTTTCTTGGTGTGACATGTGAGGTAGCTCCAGAATCTACTATCCAGCTAGTCTCATGGGATACCAAGTTGATGACGTTTTCATCATTAGCAAAAAGAAGGTCATCTTGAACAATAGCAGCAACATTGTTCTCGTTATTTTCAGCTTTCTTTCCTTCTCTAATGTCTTGATTCAACTTGCGGAAAAACCTTTTGATGTGTCCTTTCTTGCCATAGTGGTTGCATGTAATATTATAGTTTTTGGACCTTGACTTACTTCTACTTTTACCTCTATTCCTTGAGCCTCTTGTTCTATCTCTCCCCCGATCTTCCGTAACCAAGATATTTGCTTGTGAGGATGAACCCTGAGGTTTTCTCCTTACTTCCTTGTTCAACACACCACTCTTGGCATATTTCATGGTCACCTTACCTCCAGGAGCTGAATTTGTCAAAGAAACATGAAGAGTTTCCCAAGAGTCTGGCAGAGTATTAAGAAGCCAAAGTCCTTGTATCTCATCATCAAAATTAACTCCCATTCCAGACAGCTGATCAAGGACGCCCTGGAAATCATTTATGTGATCAAGGATAGGGCTGCCTTCCTTGTATTTAAAGGTCATCAATTGCTTTAGCAAGAACAACTTGTTGTTCCCAATTTTTGAAGCATAAAGAGTCTCTACCTTTTTCCACAATGATCTCGCATGTGTCTTGTTCATAATATGATTGCGAATATTATCTTCAACCCATTTTCGTATATATCCACATACTTGTTGGTGCTCGAAATCTCAATCTTCATCAGATATACTCTCGGGTTTATGAGCTGAAAAAACGGGTAGATGCATCTTCTTCACGAACAATAATTCTTTCACTTGCTTTTCCAAATATAATAATTTCTCCCATTTAAACATACCATATTGCTCATATTCGCCTCCATTCCGTAAAAACCCTGATAAATAACCAAGGCTCTAATACCAGTGTTATGTCGAGGAAGAGGCAAACCCGAAAATAAATAAGATAAAGAACACCAAATTTTACCGTGGAAAACCTTCAACTCGAAGGTAAAAAACACAGGATCACAAAGATCCAAAAAGCTCCACTATAACAATAAGAGGGTTACAAAAGTTCTCAAAATTGGCTACACAACAAGTGCCAAACACGGAGCAACAATAGCAACAAGAGTAACAACAAATCAATTGAAGAAAGAGGAAAATCCACAAAAAGGAAGCTGTTGTACGAGGCTTGAAATTAGATTCTAAGGGCCTCCAAATCCGATCTCCATCGTTCAAATCAAAGAACAAGATGCTACGTATATTCAGCCAAAATGTCAGTCCGATCCAACGGTTAACAAATTGGAAAACGTGATTTGATATTGGTTGGTCGGAATAAAAATCTGCAGCAAAACAAATACTTTGGTTCTCTCTTCTCTCTTGATGAAAGCTCTCTAAAAAACCACTCTTATGTGCATAAGTCTTTCAAAAGACTTGTATCAATGAGCATGGAATGATTCTCCAAGGTTGTCCTATTTATAGCTCATGAGTGGTGTTTTTTATTAAAGCCAAAACCCACTCCATGGGCATGTTACAAACAGACTGAAGCATAAGGCAAGTAAAGCAGGGGCTTAAGGCGAAAAAATTTGAAGAGCCCCATTTTTCACTGGTAGTAGGTTTATGAAATAATTTTTTAAAAAGCAGTGGATATTTTGGAGTAAAAAGTACACATTTTTAAGAAGCTAAGAAAAGAAAACTTCATAATGGATTTGAATTTTTTTGAAGCGTACGAAAATATTTTGAATTTTCTATTAAAGGTAAAAATTTGATATCACTAGGCAATGTGAATCTGAAAAAATATTTCCTTAACTACTAAAGTTCCTTAAAGCATAATAGTCACTTTTGTTATGAAATATTTGATTATGGTGGATGTCCATAACTCCTAAGGGAGTAACACCCACTACTCTTCTCCATTAACCTCTACTTCTTACCATTATGTATGTAACTCCCACACTTTCATGATCTTCCCCCATGTTCTCAATAGTTAATACCATGTTCATGGCATCCCTTTGTATTACCTATATCATCCTATAAATAGAGGGTTTGGGCATCACATTATACACACTTGGAATACATAGAAGAAATAAGAAAGTTCCATCTTCCTCTCTACTTCTTTTGTCTATTTTATTGTTTCTATATTATTACTTTGAGCTTAGTTTCTTAACACGTTATCAGCACGAATTGCTATATTAATTCTTCTTATATTTTCTATAAGAGATGAAAGCCTTTCGTGGGAGCTACAACCTTGAATCAATTTGGTTGAGCTTGTGAAAATCTGGGCATTTCGTTACCATATCAATGTTGTGTTTGCTTCTGTTATACATGGAGTATCATTTTTCAGTTGCCATGAATTCTGCAATTAACTTACGTTAATATCTAAGACTTGGTTTAATTTGTGTTACTTAACAATTTAGTTTCATTTGTGCAAATGTATACATACCTGCTTTAGAGTGAGAAACAAGAGCGTATTACGATGCCTTGACATCATCTCCCATATGTACTACTCCGACAGTTTTCAAGCCAAGATTATGGAACTGTTAACTATTGAGGAGGTTTCTAATTTATCTTAAAAAATATGAATTTAAATTTATGTTGTGGTCAAAATAAATTTTGTATAACTAAGATAGTTTTATTCCCTTTATGTTTGATCATGTGGTTGTTCGTGAAAAAGATCAATGTGAACTTTCATTAAAGTTCGGGCAAAAATAACTAATTATTATAAAGTAGTATATCATGAAAGGCTCAAGGGTGAGTTCACTTAGACTTACTATGCCATTGTATAAGGGTAAGACATCGGGTTTGAGTCCTGGTGCTCTATGATGATAAGAGTTAGATTTGAGTCCTAACTCATTATGACCTAACATGCCTTTATATGGGTAAGGCATTGGGTTTGAGTCCCAATGAACCATATTGATGATATAATGATGACTAAAGAAAAATAATGTATTTTTCATTAAAAAGCATGAAGTTTGTCCCACTTGATTTGCTCCATTCTTGAAGTGAATGTGATAACGGTGCATAGTAAGTCTAAATGAAGATAAGTGGTTGACCAATAAACGTGGGCGTGTCAAAGATCAAATAATAACAGTCATCATTATGGTAATTGTAAAATGAGAACAATAAGGGTTCTCAAAATAGTGTTTCAAAATGTGAAGGCAATGTTTACCATCAAATTGATGTGGAAAAATAATAAAGCACGCCGCTGATTAAGGTACATTCCTTGAAGAGAATGTGACTTGTGAATAGCATTGAGAATGCAGGCCCATTCATGAAGGTGAATGTGGCAATATGTGATAAAAGTAATGAATAAAGACGTGCAATGCATGATTGAATAAATACTACAACTCACCTCTACGGGAGGTTTGAGAGAAAGAAAGATCATAAACATTACTATGTGGTTACACGAATATGTCATTGGTCGTCTACATATGGTAAGCCGAAAATATTTTGACACGCCTTATAAAAAGTTATTAAAGGCAAAATTAAAGCAAGAAAAATTTTTGCTTATGATGATTTTGACCATGACAATTATTATGATAAGATAATTTTCTCTATGGAGGAAAAATTCATCACTTGGATGGTGTTATAAAAGATCTTGTAGTGCAAAATTATTGCGAGCTCCAGAAGAGCGAATTTGTTACTACCCGAATAAATGAAATTATTCTTGACATTGATATTGTAGTAAGTCTCAAAAGAAACTTTTTGAGTTTCAAATGTATTAGCCAAAATGGTTGGCATGTTGAGACTATAAATGAAAGAAAGATTGATTATCTTCATACTAATGTAACATACCGGGTAAATATGAAAGGTTGCCCGACTTTTCTTCTATCTGTACTACAGATGTACAAGCATGATGATGGAATCACATGTCATAGTAAATTAAATATTTACTGAAATAAATAACAGTTGGCATGACCGGTTGGCCATCCCGGTTCAATTATGATGCGAAAATTGATTGAGAATTCACATTGGCATATGTTGAAGAAATATAAGATTCTTCAAGAATTGTCTTGTGCTGCTTATTCTCATGATATACCAGTTAAGTCACCTTGCCATGTGGACCATTTACTATTATATGATTTTAATAGATGCATCTATCGTATGGTCACATGTGCGTTTGTTATCAACTTGCACTTTGGTTTTTGCAAGGTTGTTTGCTCAAATTATTAGAGCACAGTTCCAGAATATATATTATGATAATTTATCTTGATAATGTTGGTTTAACTCCAAGCTGGTTTAGCAAAAATTGTATGCCTCCAATTATTGCTAAATCATTGGTTATGATAATAAAATTGGCAAATAGAAATTTGGTATGAGGTATATTATTTAATATACAACAGCACTTGTGCGCATCTAGCCAACAAGTTATGATAAATTCTCCCCATCACAATTGGTTCACGCTCAGGAACCAAATATTTCCATCTAGAAATATGGATGTGCTATATGATTTAATTGTGCTGCCACAATGCACAAAGATGGTTTCCCAAAGAAGGTTGGAAAATGTGTTGGTGATCCCGACATTAGGGGGAGAAAATGGGCAGCTGAAAAAGTGATACGAGAAATGAATTATTATGAATACATCTAGATCCTCGTACAAGAAAATGTGAACTTGAAGTTCAAGTGATAATTTATTTCTAAAATATTGCCAGGCGCATTTGCTGACCCAAAGCTAAATGTCATATTTCAGCTGCTAATGCTCCAAATGGAATAAAGTTCATGATAGACAGCGTCTATGGCACGCATCAAGCGTAATAGACTAATCGGTTCCAAAGATAAAATTTCTTGAAGAAGGAGAGGAGCAAATGTTCGAGATGGTCATAATAAGGAGGCAAGTGCTCTATATGAGCACCGTGACATAACACTTTATAAGACCTCATGGGAGAGGCTCAGGTACCTGAAAATAATGAGATTTCGATAAGTTATGTCTTTATTGTGTGAAGATGGAACCGATGTAAAATGATCATCGATGATATTGTTGATATAATGTAGCGCTCAATATTTTTAATATTGACGAGGATCTTGAGCTCAAATCTGTCATGGAATTTGGACAGATAAATGATTGGTCAATGAAAAATACGCAATTAAGATTGACTTCACTTGGAAAACGTGAAGTTTTGGACTGATAGTCCCAACACCTGAAAGTATAAAGTCAGTGGGGTAACACAAGATTTTACATAAATGTCCTAGCATTGATTATATGGAAACAAGTTCCCTTGTGGTGGGTACAATTGCTTTCAGATTTTAGTCTAGAAATACCTGATAAATTTGATATGCGTATATAAAAATCATTGAAGGATTTAAACTGTTCTAAAGCATATTAAGGTTCCCAAGAAACTCATTAAATAAAGCTTTAGCAAATCCTTATCTGGATTAGAGCAATCATGGCGTACATGATTTATTGATGCACTATGTATCTTGCTAGAACCACGAGTATAATAATGTGCTAGCGAGATATACTTTAATTCCTATATAAAGATACTGGAATACTATTATGATTATATTGCAAAAGAAGTCCTTCATATAGATTTGTTTATTCTAACAAATATTGTCAAGGTTATGTTGGTTATTCAAATGCAGGGCATGGTTCGTTGTTCATATAATCTATTTGGCTGTGAGCGTAATGCCAAATTATGATATTCAACAAGATTTCTATTACATTGAAGATGATTCTACATGCATAGCTCAATTGAAAGAAGGACTATCGAATGAGACAAAATAAAATGTATTTCCCTAAAGTTCTATATCAGACATGATTGATGTTCAACAAATTTGTTCAAGTGATAATTTGGCAAACTTCTTCACAAGGCATTTCCAACCTCAGCAATTGAGAAGTTGTTATACATGATTGGAATTTATCGTCTTTGAGATATCAAGTGATATTTTTGTCAGGGGAAGTATAGCACGCGCTGCACTCTTTTTTCCTTCGCACAGATTTTATCCCACTGCGTTTTCCTGGCAAGGTTTTTAACGAGGCAGCAAGTAATGTGTATTACAAGATATGTGTACTCTTTTTCCTTCACTAAGATTTTTTCCTACAGGATTTTTTCTTGGTAAGGTTTTAACGAGGCACATTATCTTTGGACATCCAAGGGGGAGCGTTATGAAATATTTGATTATGGTGGATGTCCATATCTCCTAAAAGAGTAACACCCACTACTCTTCTCCATTAACCTCCCACTACTTCTTACCATTATGGATGTAACTCCCACACCTCCATGATCTTCCCCCATGTTCTCAATAGTTAATACCATGTTCATGGCATCCCTTTGTATTACCTATATCATCCTATAAATAGAGGGTTTGGGCATCACATTATACACACTTGGAATACATAGAAGAAATAAGAAAGTTCCATCTTCCTCTCTACTTCTTTTGTCTATTTTATTGTTTCTATATTATTACTTTGAGCTTAGTTTCTTAACAACTTTGATATTGATGGCATAAACTTATTTTTTTGATTAAAAGTGTTAAAGGAAATAATACAAGTAGAAGATAGTACTCTCATTTGGTACAAGGGAAAAAGATAATAATCCCAGGATATAATTTGAGATTGTATCTATCCCATGTCTGGTTATTGATATTAGCTATTCCGGAGATAAAGTTTACACTAAAATAATAGGATTAGCTATTCCATTTAGAAGGTATATCCCACATTATGGGATATCCTGGGATTACAATAAATAATAGAATAATGTTTACAATAAAGAGATTAAATGGATTATAAGAAGTCAGTTATGCCAAAAAGTTACTAAAAACTATGTATTTCAAAAAAATTGAGAAAATGTTCTTCAAATAAATACATATACATTATTTTCAACCAAAAAAAATTAATACATCTTATCAATATTTGTATTTGGCTTTAGGCTGCGGTCCCTGCTCTTCCTTATGCTTTCTCTCAATTTCGTCAACATTATTTGGGAACTAATTAATATTCCGCAATCATTTTCTGTCTAATGGACAACCCTAAAATCCGCCTTTAATATATTTGGTTATCTTCTTAGCAGGAAAAAAGAACTTCCGAAGAAACCTCATTTATATTATTTACGGCAAAATACAGTTAGGATATAAGCTAGAAATTAAACTAAAGGAACTTCTGCCCTTTGTTGCAATTTGAGGTAGTCCTGTCAGGTTATTGTGCCACGTGCTCAAGTTTGGAAAAAGAAGAATCTGCATATTCGGGGCAACTGGGTCATATCTCAAGAGAAAGAGTACATATAACTTCTATTACCACTCTTCATACTTATAAAACAAGTAGTAGGACTTAGAAGTTTGTCTAATCCCCATTTTCTAGTTGGCTTTGTTTACTAAAAAAGGCAAAAAGTGCTAGACACGAGACATATATGGGTGCTAATTATTTATAACATCTCTCAAAAACTCAGATGTTTCGGCATCCCAAAGTTCATCAAACCAGAATGAACTCATATCGAACTGGTCGATTGAGTCAAAGCTGGAAAAATATTCGGAAATGTCATGAGAGTACTCAAACTGATCATGAAGTTGTTGGCAATTGGAATTATAAGTAGCACCATCATCTGGGTTGTTCTCCAATATAACTGGCCTAATTTCCATGTTAGAAATTGGTTGATCGACGATGTTGTACCAATCTTGGTATGTTTGAGATAAATTCATAGCAACGTCCATCGTTTGATTTTCTTCACATGTAATAATACTAGTGCTGCTGTCTGATGAAGAAACATGATCAGGTGATCGTTTGTCGGCGTTTGTCCTCTCATTTCCTTTGGTTTTCTTCACTACCCTTTTATCGTTTCTTGCCCTAGTACTCTTCAACGGGGCATCATATTTCGGTCCCAAATGCTCCTTTAAGTGTGTGTGGTAGAAGTTTTTAACTTCGTTATCTGTTCTTCCTGGCAATCTTGCAGCAATTTCTGACCATCTGAAGATATTTTACATAAGGACTTCTATTACATATAGATCTTTTCCGTTTATTAATTTTTCATTTTTGTTTTTAAATATTCTTTCAAGAAAGCACAAAGTTAGAACTCACCTATTCCAAAGTTCCTGATACTTTTTGATGACTGTTTCTCTTTCTTCGATGCTAAAGGGTCCTCTCTTAACATCAGGGCTGAGATAGTTCATCCATCTAAGTCTACAACTTTTCCCCGTTCTTGATACCCCTGCAATTATGTACGGCCCAAGTTCACGAGACTGATTAATTAAGTACAACAAATTAATATATACACAATTGATTAAGGGTTACAAGTAGTTTAATTAATGCATGCATGCATAGAAATAAAAAATGGATTATCAGAACATATATATTGGAAATTACTTGGAATGAATCAAACCTGCAAATTTGGGCATGTGGCGCCAATTCCAAATGCCATATCTCATGATGTAAGCTCTCAGTTTTTGGTCTTCTTCTGGAGACCATGCCCCTTCTTTATCTTCTCCATGTTTGTACTTTTCTGTTGCTGTTGAGGTACACTTGACATGATTGTTGAGAAGTTCAAGTGATCACCTGCTTCTTTACTATCCGTATGGTTTTTATCCTTGCTTTGTAAACCTGAATTTATATAGGGATATATTTTCCATTCACTACGAAATTCTTTAATAGAAGTATTGAAATAGTTGCTAACTAAGCTGAGTTAATTTTGGTTAAAGTCTAGTTAAAGTCTAGTGAAATAGTTGCTAACTAAGAGTAGTTAATTGCACATGTAGTGCACGTGATGTCTAGCTGCTTCATCTATAAAAGCAGTCATTGTACTCTTCAGCTCAACAAGAAAACATTCCTTCTTCTTTTTAATTTCTCAATCTCAGATTCTAGAAGGATCTTCTCTGCATGTGCCCTAATTCACTGCTCCATTGATAGAGCAGTGAAAGCTCCATCTTTGTCACAATTTCTTCATGGTATCAGAGCGACGATCGTGAGGATCTGATCCGGTGAGAAGCTCTGGCAAAATTGAAATAATTTTTGGCAAACATGGCTAGAAACGAGGTAAGCTCGCTCGACCATAACCACCCGCTATTTCTTCAAGCAGGAGACACTCCAGGACTAGTTCTAATCCCAATTAAGCTCACATGGCCAGAAAATTATGCCCTGTAGAGCAGGGCGATGGAGCTAGCACTGAGAGGAAAAGGTAAGCTTGGATTTGTCGATGGTTCATGTACTAAAAGTAGGAAAGGTGAATTGGTTGAGCAATGGGAAAAATGCAACGCGATAGTATTGTCTTGGATTGGAAGTGCAGTTTCGAACCAATTGATGCCAGGGATCGTTTATGCCTCAGATGCTAGGAAAGTATGAATGATTTTTCAAGAGAGATTTGATCGTTTAAACCTAACAAGGATCTAATTACCTTTGGTATGAGATTGCAATGATGAGACGTCGAACAGATTTAGTGACCAACTATTACACTAAGATGAAAGATCTACTAGATGAATTGGATGTTTTGGCCTTAATTTCTTGTTGTGATTGTGAAGAATCAAGACCTTCAGTTGAACATCTGAAGTCTTAACGTGTGTTGAATTTTCTTATGGGCTTGAATGAAAGCTATGGGAATGTGAGGAGAAAAATATTAACAAGAAGACCAGTAGTTACTATTAATGAAACCTATGCAATTGTGTCATAAGAAGAAAGCCAAAGAACGCTTGGTGCGGTAGATACACAGAGGGATCCACTTATTGTGTTAGCAGGAAGGGCACAAGGATTCAACCTCAAGGTACAGGGTTGATTTGTGAACATTGTGGGTATAAAGGCCATTTGAAGTAAAACTGCTATAAAATTGTAGGCTATCCCCCAGAATTTAAGAGTAAGAAGAAAACTGGACAATTCGGTGGAGTTTCAAGTCAGCATGGTGGCAGAGCACAACCTAGTGGAGGATTCAAACCATATGCCAATAATGCAACTACTGAAACTCAGTTGCAAGGATACTTCTTCACTGAGGAAGAATACTCACAGTTGATGGACCTCCTAAACAAGCCACCATCAAATGATAGCACCTCAAATGTGATGCCAGGTACTGTTACATTGTTATCTAGTACCTATGCTTGTGAATAGATAATTGATTCTGGAGTATCTCATCATATTACACCATGGAAGGAACTGTTAGATTAACTAAGAAGCTTAGAAAAACAACAAGATAGTAGAGTGCAGGTGCGAACAGGAAGTAGATCTTCCATAGCATGTGCAGGAAGTACAATGATTTTAGGAAGTCAAAAGATCACAAATGTACTACATGTCCCAGATTTCAAATTCAATTTGCTTTCAGTGTCAAAGTTAACTAAGAAATTGCCGTGTAAAGTCACTTTCTTCCCTAACTTCTGTGTGTTTCAGGGACTCTACAATGGCAAGGTAATGGGGATTGGTAGAGAGAGTAATGGTCTTTACATTCTATAAAGAGAGTTCAAACCCACAGTAGGAGCACCGGTAACTGGAGAAGTGAATGAAGCAGAACTATGGAATATCAGATCGGGACATCCATCAACAGTTGCTATGCAACATATTCCTAGCTTAAAGAATAAAGTCAATAATACAGTACAGGAGAACTGCTCAGTTGCCCAATAGCAAAGCAGATCAGGTTAAGCTTTCCTGTTAGTAAGAGTAAATCTAGTAGTCTTTTTCAATTGATTCATATTGATGTCGGGGGGCCCCATAGAAAAGCTACATTTGATAGAAAACAATATTTTGTTATTATAGTGGATGATTACCGCAGATATACTTGGGTCTATTTGATTCAATCCAAATGTGAAGTTTCAATTGTACTTAAAAACTTCTTAGTGATGGTCAAAAATCAGTTTGATGTTTATGTAAAAGTACTGAGAACAGACAATGGCACAGATTTTTTTAGTTCACAATGTAATGAGATGTTATCTTCCTTTGGCATAGTTTGTCAAAGTTGTGTCTACACTCCTTAATAAAATAGAATAGTTGAGAGAAAGCATAGACATATCTTATAGGTAGCAAGGGCTCTTAAAATACATAGTTTAGTTCCAGTTAAGTTTTGGGAAGAGTGTGTGAAAACTGCAGTCTATTTGATCAACAAATTACCTACTACTGTACTAGATGGAAAAACACCCTATTCATTGCTTTACCTACTGCAGAAGAGCCTCATACTACAGAACAACCTACTACTACTGAAGCAGTTGCAGAAAGTAGTAAAGGCAAGAGAATCATCAAGCCACCAATATGGCATAAAGATTTTGTAACTTCTAGAAACAATGCCCCAATTGATTATACTCCATCAGTAACTATGTGGAGAATGATCACTTGTCCACTGGTTATTAAAAATACCTAAGTTTGTTCTTAGCACCCATAGAGCCCAAGAATTTTAAGGAAGCATCTCAAGATCAAAAATGGATTGAAGCTATGCAGCAGAAAGTGAATGCCTTAGAACAAAATCAGACCTGGGAATTGGTAGACCTACCTAAAGGAAAGCGGGCAGTGGGATCAAAATGGGTGTACAAAGTCAAATATAAACCAAATGGAGAAGTAGACAAATACAAGGCCAGACTTGTGGCAAAAGGGTACACTCAACAGGAAGGCTTAGATTATCATGAGACTTTCTCACCAGTTGCAAAAATGGTGACTGTCAGAACAGTGATCAGTATTGCAGCCTCAAGGAATTGGCTTCTATATCAGATGGATGTAAATGATGCTTTCCTACAAGGTGACCTATTAGAGGAAGTCTATATGGATTTACCTCAGGGGTTTCAAAAGTAGGGGGAGTATAAAGTGTGTAAGATGTTGAAGTCACTATATGGCTTAAAACAAGCCTCTAGGCAGTGGAACATCAAACTCACAGATGCACTACAATCAGTTAAGTACATTCAAAGTCCATATGATCATTCTTTGTTCACAAAGAAGGAAGGTGAGGAACTGGTCATTGTCTTAGTGTATGTAGATGATCTACTCATCACTGGGAACATCAGAAGACTAATTGACCAAGCAAAGAGTACATTGTACAACAATTTCAAAGTCAAAGACCTAGGTGAACTAAGGTATATCCTAGGAATTGAAGTTTTGAGATCACATAATGGTATATTGCTTAATCAAAGAAAATACACTCTAGAGTTGATCTCTGATGTTGGCTTGAGTGGAGCTAAGCCTGTGAACACACCTTTGGAAGTAAATGCTATGTTCACTACTGTAGATTATGATGAACATGTGGGGGGTATCATAGATCCTATACTTCCAGATATTACTCCTTATCAGAAGCTCATTGAGAAATTACTATACCTAACCATCACTAGACCTGATATTTGCTTTGCTGTCCAGGTCCTATGACAATTCATGCAACAGCCTAAAACTTCACACTGGGAAGCAACACTTAGGCTGGTTAGGTATCTGAAAGGGTCACCAGGTCAAGGGATTTTGCAGAAGAACAATCCTTGTACAGAGCTGACCGCATTTTATGATAGTGATTGGGCAGCCTGCCCAAACACTAGAAGATCCCTGACTGGCTACATAATAAAATTAGGGGACACTATCATATCGTGGAAATCAAAGAAGCAGCACACATTGAGTCGAATCTTAGTAGAGGCAGAGTATAGGAGTATGGCAGCTGCATTCTCAGAGGTAATATAGATAACATGGCTGCTGAGAGAACTAAATGTGCCTGTCACCACACCCGTGAAGCTGTTTTGTAATAGTAAAGCAGCTATACAGATTGCTTCCAATCTCATCTATCATGAGAGGACGAAACACATTGAAATTGACTGCCACTTGTAAGAGGCATGATCAAAGAAGGGTTGATAGTGCCTGAGCATGTCAATACCAAACATCAACTAGCAGACTTGTTAACTAAAGCTCTGGGAACTACTCAGCATCAGTTCCTTCTATCCAAGCTTGGGGTGCTCGATATATTCCACCCTCTAGCTTGAGGGGGAGTATTGAAATAGTTGCTAACTAAGCTGAGTTAACTGTGGTTAAACTCTAGTTAGATTAGAGGTTTGTTATTAGTGTTAAAGAGGTAGTTAGAATTACTGTTAAGAGTAGTTAATGGCACATGTAGTGCACGTGAGGTCTAGCTGCTTCATCTATAAAAGCAGTCATTGTACTCTTCAGCTCAACAAGAAAACATTCCTCCTTCTCCTTCATTTCTCAATCTCAGTTTCTAGAAGGATCTTCTCTGCATGTGCCCTAATTCACTGCTCCATTGATAGAGCTGTGAAAGCTCCATCTCTGTCACAAATTCTTCAAAAAGCCTTCTTTCCAAGAAACTATAGGGATTCAATTAATTATAATTTTTGTTTAGTAATTTGTTCCCTAGAGTTTTTTGTCTTATATCCTTTTTAGGTTAAATTTTATAATAATTGTTTGAAGAAGGAGTTGAATTTTTCTAGAAATTGACAGTAGGGACGAGCTATTAAGATCAGAGTAGGAATAGAAAAATGAATTCTTGCTTTCCCACATCACTTGTCAAAAGAATATTCAACCCGTTTTGGTTGCTAGCTTCTGACGTTTACTGACTGTATGATTTTATTTTGTCACATTCTTAAATCAAAAGCAGTATAAATTCTCACTGATTGTGCTGGATTAAGTATAATGGACTTAAATGACTTCTGAATGATCAATTGTTGGAAATTAGCTACCATAGAAGTGAAAGCAATAATTAATTTTTTCTCCTAAAACTAATTAAATTATATTTGACGATACTGGATACTGCTATTTATTTTCTTAGTTATGTCACAAAATTAATTAAATGAAAAGGAAAACAATGAAGTGCAATTCCAAAATTCACAAGATACAACCAGCAGTGGTTAGTTCAATAATTCCATATATGGGTGTGTGGTCAAACTTAAATGCGTAGCTAGATTTAGTCTAATTTAGTCAGGTTATTATTTTATGCGTGGAAGTTAGAAATTCACACGGTTTTGTAGAATAGTATAAAATTCTTATATCTAAATCATCTAATCCTTTCGCTTCTGTTTTTTTATTTATCATCTTGCATTAGATATTCTAAATTTCTGTTGGCACGTAGAAAAAACCAGTACGAAGCTTGTCAAATGAAAAAAATAAAAACAAAAAGTTAAAGAAAAGGAAGGATCCAACTCCAAACGAGGAAAATGCACAGATTGTGAGAGTGACAAGAGCTGATGTCAGTTTTCTTACTTATGCCTCGAAAGAATATAACCATTAAGTCAACAAATTAATAAAGAAAGACCTAAAAAGAACTAAACAAGGAATGTATTATTCTGAGTTCTAAGGTCCAGCTAACATTCTTAAGTAGAAGTGGCAAACGTGCGGGTCGCGTCGGGTTCGGATATAGTTCGGGTCAAAACGGATAATGAAAAATGGATAAATTATCCGACTCGACCCATATTTAATAAGGGAAAAAACGGGTTAACCGACCGATAATATAGTTACCCGTATTATCCATGACTTCTTGAATATGATTCCTAATCTCCCAAACTTTAGGAACCCCCAATTTGAGGTTTTATAAATGTAAAAATTAAACTCATTGATTATCCATTTTTTAAATAGATAATATGATTCTTATCCATATTTGATCCTTTTTAAAAAATTCATTATCCCACCCATTTTTAATGAATAATATATATAGTTAACTATTTTCTTTAACTATTTTGCCACCACTATTCTTACTATTCTTTAGATAGAATATCACGATGTTGCAATCACTCACAATCATTGTTAAATTATAAACGGACCGCAACCAACACGGTCTATTTCATTTTTTTAAGATCATATAGCACGAGCAATATTGAACACTACCTTAGTCACTTGTCTCGTCTTAGAGCCATGTTTGGCCAAGCTTCTGAGAGGCCAAAAGTATTTTTTTCCTCAAAAAGTACTTTTTAAAAAATTTGAGCTATTTGACCAATATAAAAAAGTACTTTTGGTCAGCAGCAGAAGCAGGAAATTCTAGCTTCTTCCAAGAAGCAGAAGCAGAAGTAGAAAATTAATTTATTCAAGACAAAACTATCCTTACCATAAATTTATATTTTCCAAATAATCCCTTAGCAATTGAATTTTTTCTTTTCGTTTTTGTTTCTAGTTTTTACCATTCTATTAAAATTAAAGATATCATATATATGAATCATATTGTAACTTTCCAAATTTTTATTGAAATTTCTTGTTTTTGATTTTTTTCTTTGTATAATGTCTTGTAAACTTTCAAATTATCTTCTTCTTCTTTTTTTTTTTATACTGAAGCAAATTATCTGCATTCTTCTTTGGATTATCAATCCTCTTCCTACAAATAATCATTTATAATTTCTTCTATTATATGCCATTAGTTCCCGAATTTGTAAAACAGTTATCAAATCTAATTTGAGAAAATGACCTACAAATACGTAATAAATTTACAATTACATTGCATAATCTATCAATATATTATCAAACGAAGAAGAAAATGCATCCACATTAAGTCAAGTGACAGCCTCACAATAGGCCACTTGGCATTTTGGGACAAAGTTAGAAAGGTTAGGTAATAATAAGTTTTTTTTAATTAATTTTTTTTAATAAAATAAATTATACATTATGTGTTGTTAATAATTAGTTACTCTTTTTGAATTAGAATTTAAGCATACTTAACTATTTCTTTTACGATTTTTTATATCTTTAAAATTATTTTTATTTTACGTTCAATACCATCTTTCAAGTTTGACACTCAAAATCATCTAGTTACAACTACCATGGCTATACATAATTTCATCCGTCGTTATTCTTCTATCGATCCAAAATTCAACTATTATGCTAATGAAGTCATTACTGCATAGATTGATGAAGGAAATGAGCCTTCTGATATTCCTTTAGAAATGCGCGGCAAGTCTTCTACTAATATGGAGGCGTTGTGTNATTGAAATTTGTTGAGAAATATTATCATGTGTGAGTGACTTTACTTATTGTCTTATGATGGATTATCAATATATAGTAATTCGTGGAAAGACTTCTAACTTATGCTGAATGATGTTATTTTAATTATTCAAATCATCATATAACAATAGGTAATTATACTAAATAATATCATATGCTTTGGTATAACTATCTATGTAAAATTGATTAAATCTTTAATATGTTTGTTTACTTTATGATTTATATTTTAATCAAATAAAAAAAAGTCTCTTACGATAAATATGTAAGTTCATTTTTCTATTTAAAAGAATTATAAGACCTTGGTACTATCCTTTTTGGTAATTTGACACTCAAAAGTACTTTTCAGAAAGATTGGCCAAACACAATTTATTTACCAAATGTTGCAAAAAGTACTTCTTAAATGAATTGGCCAAACACAACAAGTTTTTCTTCAAAAATACTTTTAAAAAAAGTACTTCTAAAAAAAAGTACTTTTCAAAATAAGCAGATTTTGGCAACTTGGCCAAACGGGCTCTTAATTTGGGATTTGACCAAGTTGCTACTAATCAATCATCAAACTTTTGTACTTTAATAATCAAAACTGACTGCGCATTTCTCGAGATTTTTGAAAATTTACTATTAGTAAATTCACGTAAAAAATCCATTAGAGGGTAAAAGAAAATGACTCAACAATAAGGAAGCATGACAACAAACTAATTCTTATTTTATTAAGATTGCAAGCAAGTTGAACTTTCATGGAGTTCCCTACAATGTTCTGAGAGAAGGAGAAAAGGGGAGCGAGAGATAGAGAGAGTTAGAGCACCGACACAGGTTGTGTACTTGGCATAATGACAACTCTCTAAATAATTTCATTAGTTTCCAAGTATACATACATGTTAGTCTACTAAGTTAACTATATCCACTAACTATTGTACAATAATGGATGTATTAATAAGTATACTCAATACCACCACCACCCCCCCCCCCACCACCCAAGTTGGAAGTGAGGTTCTCACAGCCAACTGGTCGAGAACAGCTGAACGTTTGACCCCTGTGAGGGCCTTAATAAGAATATCAGCCAACTGATTGTAAGTAGCCATATGATGAAGAGAGATTAGTCCTTCTTGCAACTTGTTCCTTACAAAGTGACATCTACTTCAATGTACTTGGTTCTTTCATGAAATACAGGATTATGGGCAATGTGTATGGCTGGCCGGCTATCACAAAACACCTTAATAGGACTGGATTGAGCAACAGTAAGTTCTGCAAATAGCCTGCTTAACCACACCAACTCTCCAACTGCTTTCTTAAGGGATCTGTATTCTGCCTCAGCTGAGGATAAGGAAACAGTCTCCTGCTTCTTGGACTTCCAGCTAATAGGACTGTCTCCTACTAGAACAATATACCCCGTGATAGATCTTCTAGAGTCAGGACAGGCAGCCCAGTCTGAATCACAATAAACTGTGATAGAACAATCAAGGATGTTGGAGAAGAAAATACCCAGGGTAGTATCCTTTTTTAGGTATCTGAGAAGATGAAATGCATCAGTCAAATGGGAATCTCTTGGAGCTTGCATAAACTGGCTCAAGAGCTTCACACTGTAGGCTATGTCTAGCTTAGTATTGGTGAGAAAATTGAGCTTTCCCATTAGTTTTCTGTAGTATGTAGGGTCTGGTAGAAGATTCCCTTCTTGTGCCTTCAACTTCACAGCAGGATCAAGAGGTGAGGACACACTACTGTAGTCAAAACACTGATCCTTCAATAAATCTAAGTCAAACTTCCTCTGAGAAATAAGGACACCATCTGGTCTATATAGGACCTCTAGACCCAAAAAATAGTGAAATCTGCATAAATCCTTTATTTTGAACCTTTGATCCAGGAATGCCTTTAAACTTGCAATCTTCTTCTGAAACAGTCCCAGTAATTATAACATCATCGACATACACAGCTCCAAAGATAATGGATGAGGAAGATTTCTTGCAGAAAAGGGAGTAATCGTTTTCAGAGTGTTGGTACCCTTTTGAAGATAGTGCCTTATTTAGTTTGGCATACTATTGTCTGCTGGCTTGTTTCAGGCCATATAGAGATTTGTTCAGCCTGCAGACCACCCTACTTGAACTGCACTGATCAAATACGAGGCCAGGAGGAGCCTTCATGTATACCTCATCATGTAGGTCTCCATGGAGGAAGGCATTATTCACATCTAATTGGAATATGTCCCATCCCCTCTTAACAACAACTGTAACTAGTACCCTAGTAGTTGTCATTTTCACAACAAGGGAGAAGGTCTATATGTAATCAATCCCAGCCTGCTGAGTATATCCTTTTACTACCAGCCTGGCTTTGAACCTTTCGATACTCCCATCTGCATTATGTTTAACCTTATATACCCACTTGCAACTTATTTTTGTTTCCCCAGCTGGTAAAGGGACTAAATCCCAAGTATGATTGGTGTGGAGTGCCTCAAATTCCTGTGTCATGGTTGTCTGCCATGCAGGATTGAGGGTTGCCTCTTCATATGAAGATGGCTCACTATCATGGCAACCACTTTGCACCGAATGCTGACTTTCAGAAGATAAAACATCAGGAGTGATGTGATGATGATTAGAGAATAAGGCATTTAATGGAGGAGTTCAGTGAGAGGTAGTAGGCAGTTGACTACTACTAGGCAATTGATAAACATATTCTTTTAGGTAAACAAGGGTCTAAAGATTTCTATTGGACTTTCTTAAAACTGGTGCTTCTGACTGTACAGGTGTAGATGACGTTTGCAAATTGTTGTCACTTGGAGATGTAGAATCAAATGTATTTGGAGAAGGTGTATCACCTGTGGGAAGTGTCTTAGAGTAATGTTGTATGTCTGGAGATGTGACACTAGCAGGACCTCGTCCAGTATTCATAGGAGAATGCTGACTACTGTTATCAGCATAGTTAGAAAATAAAACTGACTTAAGAACAACAGGAAAGGAAACATTTTTAGAAGACATAGAAAATGGAAACACATTTTCATGAAAGATCACTCTCTAGAGATATGTATTCTCTTGGTGTCTAGGCTTAATACCTTGTAACCTCTTGTTCCAAATAGATATCCTACAAAGATATGAGGAGTGGTTCTTGGTTCAAATTTGTCTCTATGCGCCTTAGGTACAATGGGGTAGCAGAGACAACCAAAACTTCTCAAGTGAGAGTAGTTGGGTTTCTTTTGATATTGTAGTTCAAAAGGACATTTTTCATTTAGGTAAGTGGTTGGCAACCTGTTTATTAGATAAGTGGCTGTTAAGATGCACTCTCCCCAATATCTGGTTGGTAGTTTGGACTGAAACATAAGTGCTCTAGCAGTTTCAAGAAGGTACTTATGTTTTCTCTCAACTGCACCATTCTGCTGTGGTGTATAGGGACAAGTTTTCTGGTGTATGATCCCTATGGACTGGTAAAATGAAGAGGCTTCATGGCTACGTAATGATCTTTATAGATGTATTAAACTGCTTTTGAATCATGACTACAAAAGCTTTTAAGGCTTGAACAGCATTACTTTTGCAGCTTAACAGGTGTGTCCAAGTGGATCCGCTAAAGTCATCCACTAAGGTTAGAAAGTATTTGTGGTTATTATGGGTAGTCACATGGTAAGGGCCCCATATGTCTATATGCACCAGTTCAAATAATTGGGAGGTGGTGCTGGTTCTTTGAGGAAAGGGGAGTCTGGCTTGTCTTGCCATAGGGCATATGGGGCAAATAGAGGGTTGTCTTGTTGCAAATTTTGCAGGTATAGAGGATATTCCTCTCATTTTGACAAAAGGAACATGACCAAGACTTTGTGCCACAAGGAGTTTATATCTTGTTTATCAAACACACATGAAGACTCATTCTTATTATTTGAAATGAGAGTATTTACAGATTGTGGATTGTGACATGAATCAGTAGGACTAACAGGCTCGTGACTATTTACACTAGAAGCAGGAACACAATTGCAATAAGATGCTGAAACAGTAGAGGGTAAGACAACCTTTTTACCCTTCAAACACCTGGAATAGAGGTCATACAGTCCCCCTTTGCTATTACCAATCACCTGAGGTCTCTTCACTGAAGGGGCCGTCAACAGACAGAATGTATCACTAAAGAATACAATACATCTAAGGTGTACTACGAGGGAGTGAACAAAAATCAAATTATATTTGAATGATGGAACATAAAGGACCCTATGTAAGACAATGTCTGAAGAAAGTATCACATCTCCATATTCAAGAACTTTTACTCTATTTCCATTTGGCAGGCTTATCAGCTGAGGATAGAGTGTCTAGTAATGTTAGTTAGTGCATGTTTATCAATAGTCATATGGTTAGATGCTCCTGAGTCTATGATCCAAATGTCAGCCTTTTATTCAAAATATTTGCATGAAGGTTTGTCAAAATCAGTGGAAGAAGTACAGACTACAATACCTACAAAGTTGGCACTACCATTGGTGACATTGTCATTGTGGAAGATCCTCATGTATTCCCTACTTGAGAGTGCTGCACTAAGCTCATTATCTGCTCATATTGTTCTTTTTTCAAGTTCACATTCTGATTTTCATCCTGTAGGTCCTGCTCATCTCCATTCTCATGAATCATATCAGCTGGAGCTCTGTGCACATTTGCCACGGAGCCTTTTCCTCTGTTGAACTTGTGATTCTGGTTGTTCCCCTGATTATAGGACTGAATATGGCACGACTGGAGTTCTGATTAGTATAACTGCTTTGAGGGTATCCATGTAACTTATAACACTTCTCCCTCGTATGCCTTGGTATTTTGCAGTAGTCACAAAATGGACGCCCCCTATTCATGCTGGTGACTGTGTAATGCGTCTTGAAGTTCCTGGCTCCAAGTGGATTCTGATGTTGTGGATTTGTATTCACATGCAGTGAAGTAGACTCCAAATTCAGTTGACTATTAGCTTTGAATTGCCTTTGTTTTTCTTCTTATATTAGTAGAGAGAAAGCCTGTGCCATGGAAGGCAGAGGCTTCATCATAAGAATACTCCCTCGCACTATTGTGTAGACCTTATTCAAGCCCATTAAAAACAGGATAAGTCGTCGATCCTGCTCTGCCTCGTGCATAGTTTCTTTTGCTCCACATGTGCAATTGCAACAACATTGAGATTTGCCGCTCAAAGTGTTCAGTTCCTCCCACAATCTCTTCATTCGTGTATAGTACTTGGTAATTGTATTGGGGAAAATTATATTTATATATAAATGTGACGTGTTAAGACACGTGGATTAGTCAAATGGTCAAAGAATCGCAATTAGCCACGAGTCAGGAGTTACAACAGATACGAGCAAAGAAAGAAGAAGAGGCACGGGACATCAAACAAGTAACACGGCGCCCGTACCTATTTAAGTCATTTATACCCGAGAATCAGAAGGAATGAATCTGACAATAGAAAAGAGTGCAGATACGGCATTTAATGAGCATTAAATGCTGAATACGTTAGAGAATATATTTTGAATGTAATGATTGTGTAACGTAGCATTCAATGTCTTTAATTACTCATAATAGCCTCATTATGATTCGAGCAAAACGTATATTCTCAAAGGTACCTATAAAAAAGAGATATATGATCAGTTGTAAGGACACGAAATACTATTGGAATAGACATTGATTTATTTGTTTCTCTTGATTACCATCTTGCTATCCAGAATTACTTCTTTTTATTCATTTTCTTGACTATCAGTAACCCGAGTTCTTCTAAATTTTTAGCTTTGACTAAAAATCCATTTTTTGGTTAGACAAATTGGTTCCGTTACCGGGAATCTGATAATCTATTTTCTTTTCGCTTAACTTTCCTTGTTGCATCAACTATGTCGAACAACAATGATAACACTCAAGGAAACCAAATGATTCAACAAAATTAGGAAGATCCACAGCATATTAACGCTCGATTTTCTACTGCACACGGCTCACCACGACAATCTCGTGAGGGTACTCCTGATGGGTCTCAAATAAACGAGCATGGTCAATTTGAAAATGCTGAAGCTGTTGATGAGGCTTTGCAGAAATTAATTGCTGCTCAGGTCAATAAAGCTGTTGAGGCACTTGTTAATTAGTTACCTGTTGCGACACCCACACCTACTCCAAATAACAACACTTTGGAAAACCCTCATTCTGGGCTTGTTAACTCAGGCGGTGGACGAACTCCCAGCGAATCTCAGGAGAGAGAACCAGGTAATGTATTTAATTCTAATTTACAAGGAGCAAAGTGAGCACATAGAACAGATACCTGGGGTGCCACCCATAATCAAAGGGGTAGGTATGGATAAATATTCGCAACAACCCTGGAAGCCGAGTGCTGCTCCACTTCCAATTCCAAAAAAGTTCAAAATGCCTGATATTCCAAAATATGATGGAACAACAGACCCACGAGACCATGTGACTGCATTCACAACAGGCGTAAAAGGCAATGATTTGACTAAGCAGGAGATTGAATCAGTATTAGTCAAAAAATTTGGTGAAACACTCACCAAAGAAGCGCTAACCTGATATTCTCTTTTACCCGAAAATTCTATAAATTCTTTCATCAAAGCACACTCGGGAGCTCAAAAAGTAGAGAATAGAATGGAGGATATTTTCAAAATCAAGCAAGGGAACTCAGAACTGCTTAGAGAATTCATGGATAGATTTCAACGTGAAAGAATGACATTGCCACGTGTACCTGACAACTGGGCAACTATAGCTTTCACAAGTAATTTGAATGAAAAAAGCTCGGAAGCTACGAGGAAACTCAAGGAAAGCCTTTGAGAATTCCCCGCTACAACATGGAATGATGTTTATAACAGGTATAGCACGAAGCTGAGGATTGAGGAAGATACTGTTCCACAATTTCAAAAAGAAGAAAAGATAAATTCGAGACTTTCAGAGTCCGAAAAAAGATCCAGTAAAAACAGGTACGAGCCTTATATGGGACCTGCGGGAAAGGACTCACGGTCAAAGCAAGATCACCAAAGGTACGATCATAAATCTAGAAACAGAGAATCAGGTTCTTCATCAAGATATAGAAACGAGCGAAACAACCATAAGTCGCGAGATGATGATCGAAGTTTAAAAGCAAGGTTCAGTGGTTACAACTTCAATGTCAGCACCTCCGAGCTCGTAGCTGTTTTGAGAAGCATGGGAGATAAGGTACGATGGCCAAAGGAAATGAGATCGAATCCAAATAGGCGCAATCCTGATCATTGGTTCGAGTTACATAACGACCACGGACATAAAACGGCAGATTGCAGATTTTTACAGAGCGAAGTTGATCACTTATTAAAACAAGGGTATCTTACTGAGTTGTTCAGTGAGAAAGGCAAACAAGCTTATATGAAGAACAGACAGGAGCCTCCAATACCCCCTTCCCCCAAGAGAACTGTCAACATTATAAGTGGGGGTGAAGACATCAATGGTATATCATATACTGCTGCTAACAAAATTTCCAAAGTAACAATTACCCAAGGAAAACGGGTGCGGCAAGTTTTAGAAGAAGACAACATTACATTCAATGATGCAGATGCAGATGTCATGTTAACCCCTCATAACGATGCACTGGTAATATCTTTAATTGTATACGATGCTAATGTAAAACGAGTTTTGATTGATCCAGGTAGTTCCGTAAACATTATTCTATTAAGAGTATTACGTGAGATGCAAGCTGAAGATAAAGTAATACCAAAGGCACATACTCTATCTGGGTTTGATAATTCCAGCGTCGTTACGAAAGGAGAGGTAACGCTCACCACATTTGCTGAAGGAGTCGTCAAAGATACAAAGTTCCAGGTAGTAGACATGGAGATGTCTTATAATATGATTCTTGGAAGACCATGGATCCACGAAATGGATGTTGTTCCTTCAACCTTGCATCAAGTCATTAAATTTCCAGCGCCATGGGGAATATGTCAAATCAGGGGAGATCAACAGACATCTAGGAACATCAACTCCGTGGCAGATTCAAGTACGAAAGGGTGAAGAAAAATAGCAATTACAGAATCCAGTTGAGGATAACATAGCGTCAACCTCAACTAAACAAGAACAAACAGATGTAGATTCAAGGCCCGATTCCATTCAAGAACCAGTGGAAAATGAAAACATCAAAACGACGATAGAAGAGCTGGAGGCTGTGGTTTTGTTTATACACTGGCCAGAGAGAAAAGTGTATATAGGAGCCAATCTTAGCCCGGAGGTGAAGCGTAAGTTGATTGAATTTTTAAAAGCTAACGCAGACTGTTTTGCTTGGTCCCATACTGACATGACAGGGATACCACCGGAGGTGATGACTCATAAACTAAATGAAGATCCATCATATCCTCCAGTCAAGCAAAAGAAAAGAAAGCAAGGAACTTTCAAGAATCAGGTGATTCAAGAAGAAGTCCAAAAATTGCTAAATATTGGTTCTATTCATGAGGCAAAGTATCCTAACTGGTTAGCCAACACTGTTGTAGTTCCAAAAAAGAACGGTAAGTGGTGGGTTTGCGTAGATTACACAGATCTTAATAAAGCCTGCCCTAAAGATTCTTTTCCACTGCCACATAGATCAATTAATTGATGCAACTGCAGGTCATGAACTATTAAGTTTTTTAGATGCATATTCAGGGTATAATCAAATTACAATGGATCCAGGAGATGAAGAAAAAACTTCCTTCATAACAGACAGGGGGACTTACTGTTACAAAGTAATGCCCTTTGGTCTAAAGAATGCAGGTACAACGTATCAGAGGTTAGTTACCCAAATGTTTCATGAACATTTAGTTAAGACAATGGAGGTATACATCGATGTTATGCTCGTTAAAACTCAGCATTTAGAAGATCATATATCGCATCTGTCTGAAACGTTTAAAATTTTGCGGAAATTTAATATGAAGTTAAATCCCAAAAAATGTGCATTTGGTATTGCGTCAGGTAAGTTCTTAGGTTTTCTTGTTTCTAACCGTGGTATTGAAGTGAATCCTGCACAGATTAAGGCCATTGAAGAAATCCCTAATGTACTTTCAAACAAGAAAGAAGTTCAAAGATTAACAGGGAGAATCACAGCCTTAGGAAGATTCATTTCTAAATCATCAGAGAAGTGTTTTAAATTCTTCTCAGCCCTTAAGAAGCAGGATCATTTTGAATGGAATGAGGAATGTCAACAGGCGCTCAGAAATTTGAAAGCATACTTGTCAAATCCACCTTTGCTGGCAAAACTAAAGGTTGGGGAAAGACTACTCATTTACCTTGCTGTTTCAGAAGTAGCGGTAAGCGCTGTTTTGGTTCGAGAAGAACAAGGTAAGCTATCTATTATGTTAGTAAATCTTTGTTAGATACGGAGATGAGGTATCCTCAGTTAGAAAAACTTGAATTTGCATTAATCATGGCATCTAGGAAGTTAAGACCTTACTTTCAATGTCATCCTATTTCTGTAGTAACTGCCTACCCTTTACGTAATATATTACATAAGCATGAGTTATCATGCAGGTTGGCTAAGTGGGCTATAGAGTTAAGTGAATATGAAATCACGTACCAACCTAGAACTGCAATAAAATCACAAGTATTAGCGGATTTCGTGGCTGATTTTAGCCAGGGGATGCAATTAGAAGCAGAAAAAGAACTGCAAGTTTTAAATGGTGCTAACCCAAGAATTTGGACTTTACTCACTGATGGCTCATCCAATGTAAAAGGTGCAGGTTTAGGGGTTGTCTTGGTACCACCTACGGGTGAAACCATTAGACAGGCTATTAAATGTCATTCCATAACTAACAATGAAGCAGAGTATGAGACCGTGATTACAGGTCTAGAATTGGCACGAGAGCTTGGCATAAATCATATTATAATCAAGAGTGATTAACAACTCGTGGTCAATCAAATGCTGGGGACTTATACAGCTAGGGAAGCAAGGATGCAACAGTACTTAGAAAAGGTACGAGAATTGATAAAGCAGTTTCAAACCTGGAAAGTTATACAAATACCAAGGGATGAAAATGTTGAAGCAGACGCCCTAGCTAACCTCGCATTTGCAGTTGATGTAGGAAGTGATGCAAACGCCTCAGTTATACATTTATTTCATTCAGTTCTCGAACCTGATAAGAATGAGGTAAATTTTAATAATTTAACTTGGGATTGGAGGAACGAGATTATTGCTTTTTTGCAGTATGGTACCTTTCCTAATGATAAGAAAAACGCTCATGCGCTACGAAAAAAGGCTGCTCGGTACTGTTTAAAGCAAAGTAATTTTATCGTAAAATGTTCGGTGGTCCCTTAGCAAGATGCCTCGGACCTTCGCAAACGGAGTATGTAATGAGAGAAATACATGAGGGGCACTGTGGGAATCATGCAGGAGGAAGGTCACTGGTAAGAACCTTAATTAGGGCAGGATACTATTTGCCTAAAATGGAAGAAGAAGCAGAAATTTTCGTGGCTAAATGTGATAGATGCCAGAGGTACGGTAACAATATGCACAGACCTGCAGAGTTATTACATCCGGTCATTGCACCATGGCCATTTATGAAATGGGGAATGGATATAGTAGGACCATTACCACAAGCAAAAGGACAGGTAAAGTTTCTGCTCGTACTTACTGATTATTTTACTAAATGGGTGGAGGCAGGAGCATTTAAACAGGTGCGAGAAAAGGAAGTCAAAGATTTTATTTGGGCGGAATATTATATGCCGATTCGGTGTACCAAAGGAAATCGTATGTGATAACGGCCCTCAATTTATCGGAGCTCAAATCATGGAGTTCTTTCAGAGTTGGCAAATTAAAAGGGTTACATCTACACCTTATCATCCGGTGGGTAATGGGCAAGCAGAGTCAACAAACAAGATTATTATCAACAATTTAAAGAAGTGATTAGAGGAATCAAAGATTAACTAGCCTGAAGTGTTACTGGAGTTTTATGGGCATATCGCACAACTGCAAAAACGAGCACAGGAGAAACACCTTTTTCATTGGTTTATGGAGCTGAGGCTTTAATTCCTGTTGAGATAGGAGAACCAAGCACACGCTTCACACAAGCGACACAAAAATCTAATAACGACGAGATGCGGGTCAATTTAGATTTACTTGAAGGAAGGAGAGAAACTGCATTAATAAGAATGATAGCACAAAAACAAGTTATAGAACGATATTACAACAGGAAAGCACACCTCAGATTCTTCAAAGTTGGGAACTTCGTGCTTAAAAAGGTTTTTCAATCTACAAAGGCAGCCAACACGGGTAAATTGAGTCCAACTTGGGAAGGACCCTGGCAAGGGAGCATATGAATTGGAGACAATGGATGGCAAAGTATTACCTTCACATTGGAATGTTGTTCATTTGAAGAGATATTACTTCTAAGGAATACCCACGGTCAGGTATCACCATTTTGCATTTAATTTTTTGAATTGTTAAAATTTTACTAACGACTTTATATGATAGGCAAAAAGCTAGCCCATACTAAATGATGAGTCACGACCTATAAGGCACACGGAATAACCTAAAATTCCTGGCCTAGGGTTACAATTATTCTGATAGAAATTCATACGGGTTAAGCAGTCTTCATCTATAATCGTACCTCCGAGTCCCGCATGTTTTTCCTTTTCAGGAAAAGGACCAAATGAGAGAAACAATCAAGTGCTCGAGGCTTCATACTTCAACACTCAAACACTTGGGGGACTACATAATATACACAAGTATGTATAAAGTGGGCAAAGAAGATTGAAGAAAAATCAAGCCTGAAAAAGTCAAGTGCAGAGTAAAAATCACACGAAGTCATGAGCCAAGGCTAATAAAAAACCTCGTGTTTATTGAAGTTAGGGTAAAAGCTATGTACTAAAACGGGTTATACAGAAAAACCTCGTGTTTATTATTTTTTCCTAAAAATCTGTTACAAGAAAAATAGTTACGAGAAAGTTATAGATGTACTTTAAATACATGTAAAGTATTATTCAAAAGCTTGTCAAGGTTCAAAAATAAAAACTTGTCAAAGTTATTACAAAGAAACATGTGTGTTCCTATTTCTTTTATCGTATGATAACACCATCATGAAGTTGAGACGTCTTCTTCATTAAGTGTTGAAATATAAAAGGGCCCTNGGTTGATGCAAGACGGAAAGAAAATTTCATACATGAGGTAGCAAACAAGGTGATGATATATATATATATATATATATATATATATATATATAAACCTCTCTATAACAGCCCCGTTTGTTCCGAATTTGGATGTTATAGCGAAGTATTGTTATGGAGAACATATATTATAACATAACTTAAAATTTGGTTTCGAATAATTTTGGCTTTTATAATGAGGTGTTGTTATATAAGGATGTTGTTATAGAGAGGCCTGACTGTACAAGATTCCAAAAATCTAAGCAAAAAAGGACCTTTTTTAATGGGTATGGTTGAAATTCATTGATAACATATAGATGAGTCAATATACAAATTTTGAGGAAGATTGGAGGTGATTTGGTATCAAAATTCCTAGTTGAAATCGAGTTCAAAAAATTCTTTTGCGACACATGTATCAAACATATATCACGCAAGTATCACCCACACAGGTATACATGGATATACATGTGATACAAATATGATATATATGTGATACACAAATAATACAAATGTTTTATTTCTAATTCAAATTTTCAATTCAAACCATATCAAAACTCTGTCACAATCTAATTGAGATTCAAACTTCTTAACACCCATTCAAAAGAAAGTAAAAATTTAACCTTTTTTAGCTACAAAGAGCTAATTAGCTAATATTGATAACATTTGGCTAATATTAGTATATTTAATAAATTGGTCAATTTTAATAGTAAGCTATTTATAAATGGACACAACTAGTAGCTTCCCTTTGATTAAAGCTTCCGTTTTCCACATAAAGAAAAAGCAAACCGGAGCAGATAACTTACCATAAGCGACATTACACTCTTACCTAAGAAGGAAAACTCCTCCTACGAGAAAGAAAGATGTTCTTTGTTTCTCTTAACTTATTATTCTCATCAGTTCATTTTATGTAATAATGTTTAACTAGACCCGACTTTTTATATATATATATATATATATATATAAAAGGTATTGTTCAAAAAAATGAAACTCATGAAGTACATTTAACACAGCCATCACTTTATAAGTAGATTTGATGGGACAAAAACCTCATAAACAAAAACAAAAAGAGCAATTTTAGTAAGAGATGAGGATGAGCTAGAATTTAAAATTTATAAGTTCGGAAATTAGTCCTTTTAAGTTACTATGCTCTAGCTCCACCCATGATTCCACAGTGCTTACAAATTTAAGGTGTCGAGAAGGCATATCCTAGGAAGGGGAAATCACTTTGTTATTCTTGATTTGCGCGCCTGTTAAATATTGATATGAAATCATCAAAAGATGTTGGTAAAGAACATACGTATTCTAAAACATTTCACTAGTTGAGACCTCAGGAAAATCTTCACTCATCTATAAAAGAATTGAAACAGCTCTATTCAATTATTCTTGGCAAGGGTTAGACGAACATTTACTCGTAAATTAATACAAAAAGTACATGTAGGAAAAGGAGCATGGCACCTAACATCGTCTAAATTACCAATGTAAATTATATATCTAATCTTATATATTTTAAACATATAAATATTTATTCGTACAATCTTACGCTCGTTGGTTTGCCTTTGCCGCAGAAGCGTGCAAAACTCCATATATGTGGTACCTTAGGCATATCCAATATTTTTACATTTATGTAAAAGTAGTTTGACATACAACAATGATTATTCAGAACTGACAAGAATAAAGAGGTTATTATATAAGAAAGAGGAAATTTGATTTTGTCAATGAGGAGGCATAGGATATATGATGGCATCAGATATAATTCATCATCTAGGTTTTAATAAAGATTAATCATTGACTAATTAATTAGTCTTTGTTTCTAAAATATTTTTCCTTCTTAACCTGATCTCTCCACCTTGTATCAACTTGAAGCTTGAGGAGAAAAAGGAAATGATATTTAACAAGTTAAAGCTTGCTCCTACAAATTATGTAGTTCATAGTTCTTATTTTCTAATAAGAAAAAAGTAAAGCAAACGTAGAATGAATCATAGGTAAAAAAAAAAATTACCTAATAATTTGGCATGCTTGATTTTGATAGATTATGACAAATATATTATATTAGAATGATTTGATGACGGAATAATGATTTTTCACCTGAAATTAGATCACTAAACTTCGTTAATCACGTTAATTATTATTTCTATAACTTTAATGTTATCGTGCTATCAATTCATACTGATATACTCATGTAAGTTTTCAAATTAAATAGTGCTCGTGATATTGCTATGTCATACTTTTAAATTTTTTAAATTATCTGCAAGGTCACTATTGCTAACAGAATTTAGAATTTGACATACTGCAATAACATTATTGCTAATGGAATATTCTTTTATCAGACGTAAGATAACACGTCTCATCGAGCTATATAAACTTAGATTTATAGGTGTTCTCTGTCGGTTGTACTGTGACGACCCGACCTGTCGTCTCATGAGTTACCGCTCTGTTTCCCCCATTTTATGCTTCTTCATGTTTCATTATCGGTATTTGGTGTGTTAGAGTTGATTTGGATTGGTTTTGGTAGGAAATGAGACACTTAG
The DNA here is from genome assembly GCF_001879085.1 of Nicotiana attenuata. Classification (NCBI taxonomy): domain Eukaryota; kingdom Viridiplantae; phylum Streptophyta; class Magnoliopsida; order Solanales; family Solanaceae; genus Nicotiana; species Nicotiana attenuata. Next base: position 13,015 of record NW_017670410.1, on the reverse strand, counting down.
TCTCTTTACGGAAGGTTTGGTTTGGAAAAGTCAACCGGATGTTGACTTATGAGTTAGAGGGCTCGGATGTGATTTCCGGTATTTCGGTTAGCTTAGGGGGATGATTTGTGACTTAGGAGTGTGACCGGAATTGAATTTGGAGGTCCGGTGTAGAATTAGGCTTGAATTGGCGAAGTTAGTATTTTGGCGGATTCCGGTTGATAGGTGAGATTTTGGTTTGAGGGTCGGAATGGAATTCCGAGAGTTGCAGTAGCTTCGTTAGGTGATTTGGGATGTGTGTGCAAAATTTCAGATAATTCGGAGGTGGGTTGGTTGGGTTTTTGATCGAATGCGAGTTTCGGAAGAATTTGAAGAACTTAGGCTTGGATTTGATGAAATTTGATGGTTTTAGTGTTAATCGCGGTGTTTTGATGATTGGAGCAAGTTTGAATAAGGTATTGGATCATGTTTGTGTTTTTGGTTGAGGTCCCGGGGGCCTCGGGGTGAGTTCGGATGGTTAAACGGAGAGTTTTGGAATTTTTGCATGGTAAAGGGCTGCTGATATCTGGTATCTTCGCACCTGCGGTTATGGGACCGCAGGTGCGGTCACGCAGAAGCGGGCGAGAAGGTCGCAGAAGCGGAAATGGACTCAGGGCAGGTTCCGCAGAAGCGGAAGTGAGGACCGCAGAAGCGGTTCCGCTGGTGCGGAATTGGAGCCGCAGAAGCGGCCGGGGATTTTAAAGAGGAAACTGCAGAAGCGGTCCCGCATCAGCGGAAATGGGACCGCAGATGCGAGATGACTGGGCAGAGTATTAAATTAGTCTTCTTCGCGAATTTTTGAAAGAGTAACATATTGCACTTCAGACTTGGAGAGTTTTTGGGCGATTTTGAAGAGGGTTTCGAGAGCTTTGATCAGGTATGAATTCTTGGACTTAGAACATGATTTTATGGTGTAAATACATGGATTAGAACTGAAAACTCAAGGAATTAAAGGTCAAAAATGGTGGTTTAGGGCTTGAACCTAAGAGAGCTTAAATTAAGAATTTGAGGGGTCAAATGAACCCCGATTCTGGTAATTTTGATATGTTTAGACTCGTGAGAAGATGAGGAATACATTGATGTCAAATTTTCTGATTTTCGAGAAGTGGGCCCGGGGCTCGGGTTTTGCTAATTTCGAGATTTTTGCTATTTTTCGATTGTTTTTGATTGGGTATTGTCCCATTGGCATATTGTGATGTATTCGCTTTGATGTTGGATAGATTCGACGCGCGTGGAGCCCGGTTTGAGGGGCAAAGGCGTCGCGAGCTAGAGATTTCACCGGTTCGAGGTGAGTAATGATTGTAAATGATATCGTGAGGGTTTGAAACCCCAGATTTGCACACTGTAGTGCTATATTGAGGTGACTCGCACGCCGGATAGCGAGCGTGGGGTAGAGCACCGTTGGGGATTGTGACTTGGTCCGTCCCGGTTGTTGATTTTATCGCGTATTTGACTGAAACTTATTTGATATTATCATGATTTGGGCTGATTTCCATATTTGGGCTTCGTGCCAATTATTTGAACCCTTCGGGGATTTTTATCACTCTTTCCTCACTATTTGACGTACTACTTGAACTCAGTCCTGTTGATTATACTGTTTTACAACTCAGCCGTTTGAATTTGAACTTTGAGACTTAAATAATATTTTCCACTTATATTTGGGCTGAACACTACTATTTTATTGATGCCCGAGGGGCTTATGATGTTTTCTGGACTGAGTGAGGCCGAGGGCCATATGTGAGGATATGTTGAGTGATATGAGGAGGCTTTCAGGCCTCGAGTGTATTATGAGGAGGCTTTCAGGCCTCGAGTGTATTGTGAGGAGGCTTTCAGGCCTCGAGTGTGATGTGAGAAGGCTTTTTGGCCTTGTTTATATGCCACGAGGTGTCTTGATATTGCGCTTGGGCCGTAAGGGTCCCCTCCCGGAGTCTGCACACCCCCAGTGAGCGCCGTCGACGATAAATAAATAGAGCGGGCTGCACGCCGCAGCGAAATGTGGATCGGGCTGCACGCCGCAGCGGTTACTATATGATACTGTTCTGAGAGTGATCTGAGAGAGGGAGCCCGAGGGGCTGGTACTGTTTTGGGATATTGCCCGAGGGGCGAACTTTTATGTGCTCATCTTGCATACTTATCTGCCTTTTTACCTGTTATACAGTGGTATTTGTGCTCGAGGGGCGGATTTTCTGTGCTTATCAGCACTAACTGTTTTGAAATCGTTTTCGTAATTATTGAAAAGATCATTTTCAAAAGAGATTTGAACTGAGCCAAGGCATTTCTAAAGATTTCACAGATTTCACTGTTTTCTCAGAAAATTGTTCCCGGCTTCTATACAGCATGTTGATTGCTTTATGTTATTTCTTGCTACTCAGTTATTATTTACCTTTATTACTCACTGAGTTGGAGTACTCACTTTACTCCCTGCACCCCGCGTGCAGTTGTAGGTATTTATTCATCCGGTAGCGGGTATTGGCTGCGTGGAGGCAGAGTTGTAGAGATTTTAGCGAGGTAACTGCCAGCATTCGCAGCACCATTGTCTTTCTATGTTATTCATTATTCTTGTTCTGTGTATTTCTAGACTTGTAAAGTGGGAATTACATTCTTATAGATGCTTGTGACTTGTGACACCCCGATTAGGGCTGTGGTTGGTTGTACTTTCGTAAATTAATATTATTAAGTCATATTTTTGCTAATCATTTATGCTTAACAAGTTGAAAGAGACGAAATTGGTTGGTTGGCTGGCCTTGTCTTTACGAGAGGCGCCATCACGACCGGAGCGGGATTTGGGTCGTGACAAGTTGGTATCAGAGCCTAGGTCACTAGGTCTCACGAGTCATGAGCATGCTTAGTAGAGTCTCGCGGATCGGTACGGAGACGTCTGTATTTATCCTCGAGAGGCTGCAGAACCTTTAGGAAAACTTCACATTCTTGAATTCTTATCGTGCGTCCTTGATTCAGCTTGAAAGGGAACTCTTGAAATTCCTTCCACGCGTTTGTATTCGCGCATGAGCGCTCAGTATCAGATGTGCCTTGATGGCTTGTGATTCCCCGACCAAGGGGCGAGATGTGATCTCTGTGAGTTTGATGTTGGGCCAGTCTGGAGGACTTGAGGCCGGATCTTTGTCTATGGCTTGAGCACCGAGGTGCTGATTGTTTAAGCAAGTGTTTTGAACTTATATGTTCGGTATTGTCCCTATTAGCCGGAATGGCGGTTGGATATCCATGCGATGAGTATGTTGGTACTGCGAGATGTATCTATATGACTTGGTAGTGACGAAGAAGTCTGCTGGAGGATAGAAGAACTATTAGGTGTTTGAATTCCATTGCGATTCGAGGTATAAGCCCGAGTTATGGGCGCGTGAAGAATCTTTTTGTCTCCTAGTTGGGAGTGAAGTAAATTTCATGTTGCGGTATGAGTCCAGACTCAGGCAGATCAAGTGACTGAGTGATGCTTGTGGCGGTGGAAGATATACAGAAATGGTAGTTGGAGGCAAAGCAGGTGGGGCATCTCCTGCGGAGTGTTCTAAGGTTGTGTGATCCATATGTTATCTATTAGAAGGTCTCATTTACAAGTGAAGAACCTGTGTTGACATCTAACTTGGATCGCCTAGAGAGTGGGCTTAACTGTTGTGTGAGTGAATGCGAGATTTGCAGAAGAGTTAAAAATTCTAGATGATTTGTGTTTCCACGAGCTTATGAAGGGTTGAGTTTAATCTCACTATGGCATTAAGGCAGTAAAGGAGTATGTGCGTTCTGAGTTGTTGGGAGTGTTTTGATCTATGGATTCGAGCCATGTTGGGGAGTTTGCTATTGATTAGCTAATTGTACGGTCATGTGCTATGTTGGTTCCGGTTCGAGGCATGCTGGCAAATCAGTTCTGGTTGCGGAAATGGAGCCGAGGATGGCACGAATGAAGCAAAATTTTGACAAAGGTTACATGGTGCTTCGTAGATGTGTGAGAATCACAAGATGTCTTAAGCTGTTGTTGGTAAAGAATGCTCGGTGCATAGAGCAGGAAGATGTTTGTTTGTATTGGGACGAGGTCATATCCTGCGGTGTCAGAGTGCTAATGAGGCACGGGTGGTTATGTTCGTTTGATCAGGTAAAAAAAAATTGCAGTTCGAATAAGAAGTAAATGACTCTCGAGAATGGTTTTAATGTGTTCAAGATTCTGCAAGAAACAATCGGGTATTTTAAAGTTGCATGTGTGGATAGAAACTGTGTTTTCATTGGAAGAGGTTCAAAGTTGTGGTATTTTCATGTTAATTGTGGGATTCTATGTATCAGTACCTGGAAAGTAAAGGTAACGGATTTAGATTAGCAGGAAGTTTTTCAGAGTAGATTATTTTGGGAATGTGGTGTTTCTGGGAATATTTGAGAGAGTGTTCAGTGGCTTATGGGTCTTAGACAGTGCGGTCTTATGCTTGGGTCTCGTGTGGTAAGCCTGGGTTGAGGCATTGTGGTGCTACAGCAAGAGGGAATATCAAGTGGATGATGAATCAGAAGGGAAATTAGATAGATGGAATATCTTGATAGTAGACCGAATCGGTATGGTAAGGATATGATTAATTTCTTCGTATATGTTCGAGGTAATGAGCCCTTACAGGTATTTTGCAGCAAAGCTCTTGAGTTCTGACAGCTTGCTTGGCTTCGTTTGGATAGAAGGATTCAGTCCTGGCAGTTTAGCTTGTGCAAACGGAATTTGGAGAGGGTTCTCGTTGGGTTTTAGTGTGGTTTGGAGATGTATCTTTTCTATGGGCATGCGGAGCATGGGATGTGTAATGATTTTCTTCCGAATGGGATCAGTGGAAGTTCTTGGCTAGACGAGTTACAGTTCAGTTCTGAAAAGAAGTTCATAAAATTCTTAGGCAACGAGTAGCCTCAGGTAATCAAGGAAATGGTATTGCAAATAGGGAAGTGATTTGACGAGAGTATTCGTCTCGGGAAAAGGGTATTGTGATTATACTGATGATACTTCGGTAGTATTGCGGCACCTTCTTGTTGGGTCGACTGGTGGTATTCGGGTTTGCTTTGTCGCACAGGAAATTTTAAAGTATCTATCGTGGGATGATTGGGTATTAAAGGTGTGGCATGTGTTCGGACGGCGAAATTGGGGTCGGATATGATGATTCATGTGCTGGGTGTATGTGGAGGCGGAAGTTCTCATATTCAGGCTATGATGTGGTATATTAGATTCGGATATGATGTTGGGATGTAGACTGGTTGTCTCAATGTTGGGTTATTCTGGACTATTGCGCTATGGGCTGTGCCAGAAACGCCACGGGTTGGGTAGCGAGGTTCGTCGGATTATGTTCTAGCAGAGTGGCTTATATTTCAAAGACCAGCGGACGGCTGGGGAGGGTTGCTTTTCTTAATTGGGCCTTCGTGATGGATATCAGTGCAGAGGTTTCTACCATCGATTCAGTTCCGGAGTTGAGGGACTTTTCGGATGTATTTCTTGTGGCCGGACATGTCGCCAGACGAGGTTGTGGATTTTGGTATTGATTTGGTGCCAGGCACCGTATCGTATGGCCCCAATAGGAGCTGTAGTAGTGGAAGGAGCAGCTTCAGGCTTCCTTGATGATTGGTTCATTGGCAGGTCAATGCGGATGCGTGTTCTAGCTTGAGTCGGCTTGGTTGGCCTCGAAATTTATTGTTGAGGGATAGGTTGATTTGATCGTTAGTGAGCTTGTTAGTGATTTGGAGAGATCGATAAGTTGCTATTGTGCTACGAGACGTTATGATTCGTTGGTTATGGGCACATGTGGTGCGGTTCTATTGAGGATTCATAGTGAAAGTCAAGCGGGAAGAGTAATTGGGTATTGCTCAGTGATTGATGTACCGGTTATGTTTTATCAGGCTTGCGTGGCGTATGTTATCTGTTTCACCATGGGTGTAATGATTTGCTTGAGTTCCAGACATCAAATTGTGCTTGGCTGTCGATTTTGAGCATAGTGACCTGAGGTGTGTCATGTGTAATAGTGTGTGGATATGATCGCGCATTGTAGCGAGGCCACATGGAGATATGACCTTTCGGGGTAGATTCAGGTGTTCTATTTCTATGATGTGAGACGGGGTCTCAGCCTTGTATTGTGATGGTACTGATGAGCTTGAGGTACAACTCTTTCGTTTGAGTCATTTTACATGATTTGAGTATGTTCAGACCGTTTCTTTTGGTGCGCGTATCATGCAAGTCGTGGCGTAGGCCTATATTGATGTGTCACGTCACCAGAGTGGTGTGTTGGATTTGAAGTGATCGTTGGAGTCATTAATGATTATGAACGGATTTGGTTTCAGCTCTTTGGAAGGATAATATCGAGGTCGGCTCGGAAATCTGCTGTGGTATTAGCCAAAAAGGGAAGTGGCGTTATGAATGGTTAACTGAGAAATGGATTACGGTTTATTGCGTGTTTCATTTATCGTTGGCAGTATATGAAAGTGTTGGAATAAGACCTTAGTTGATAAGAGATTTTCTACCGGTATTCGGGTGTTGTGGGCAACTACTGTGAATAGAAGTTATCGTTTCGAGTGTTTGGGTTATGTAGGATATCATGTGATTGCACCTGAGGTTGCAAGTATGGGTTATTACAGCTGGTTCGGGCTTATTCTGAATATAGATGCGAGGTTCTGATCTTGTGTATGATTTCAGAAAGTGCAATGTGGTTCTATGGTTTATGGACTAGATGGATTGTGAAATTTTAGCTATGTTGTGTTATCGGACCTACGCGAGAGAGGGTGACGTATCACCCCCGGGTATATGCTTGGTAAGGTCATTCAGCTATTGGTTGGCTTCTAGGACAAACTCTGGGTACGCTCGAGGACGAGCGTTTGTTTAAGTTGGGGAGGATGTGACGACCCGACCTGTCGTCTCATGAGTTACCGCTCCGTTTCCCCCATTTTATGCTTCTTCATGTTTCATTATCGGTATTTGGTGTGTTAGAGTTGAATTGGATTGGTTTTGGTAGGAAATGAGACATTTAGTCTCTTTACGGAAGGTTTGGTTTGGAAAAGTCAACCGGATGTTGACTTATGAGTTAGAAGGCTCGGATGTGATTTCCGGTGATTCAGTTAGCTTCGGGAAGTGATTTGTGACTTAGGAGTGTGATCGAAAGTGATTTTGGAGGTCCGTTGTAGAATTAGGCTTGAATTGGCGAAGTTAGCATTTTGGCGATTTCCGGTTGTTAGGTGAAATTTTGACCCGAGGGTCGGAATGGAATTCAAGAGTGGCAGTAGCTTCGTTAGGTGATTTTGGATGTGTGTGCAAAATTTCAGGCTATTCGGAGGTGTTTTGGTTAGGTTTTTGATCGAATGCGTGTTTCGGAAGTTTTTGAAGAACTTAGGCTTGAATTCGATGTAATTTGATGATTTTGGTGTTAGTTGAGGTGTTTTGATGATAGGAGCAAGTTTGAATAATGATCTAAGATGTGTTGGTACTTTTGGTTTAGGTCCCGGGGGCCTCGGGGTGATTTCAGATGGTATCGGGATGAATTTTTGGACTTGTGAGAATTCTGAGTTGCTGGTATCTGGTATTTCCGCATCTGCGGAAAAGGGGCCGCATATGCGGTTCCGCAGATGCGAAGACCTGGCCGCAGATGCGGGATCTTCAGGAGTTGGCTTTTTCCGCAGGTGCGGGCGTGGAGCCGCATCTGCGATGCCGCAGATGCGGTAGTGGAATCGCAGAAGCGAAGTCAGGGGGTATGGTAATTTCTGTAGAAGCGGACGTGGTGCGCAGAAGCGTTGGCTGCATAAGCGGACACCTGACCGCAGAAGCGGTCTTAGGCGAAATTGAAGGTTCCACAGAAGCGGAAGAATAACCGCAGAAGTGGTGAAGCTATGGCAGAAGCGGAAATAGGCCTGGGCAGAAGGGTTTTAAAATAACATTTCATCCGCGAGCTAAGGGTAGTTTCCTCCATTGTTGAACATCTTGAGAGCTTTTTGGGAGCAATTGAAGAGGGTTTCGACTGGGATTGACTAGAGGTAAGTTTTATGAGTTAAAAACATGATTATTATGTGAAATTAACCTAGAAATTCATGGAAATTAAGCCTAAAATTGATGAACTAGGGCTTGAGTTTTTGGATATTTCAAATTGGGATTTGATGGGTCATTTGAGCTCGAATTTGAGTTCTTGGTATGTATGAACTCGTGGCGAGATAAGAAATCCGGTGATGTTAATTTTCTTATTTTTCGAGAAGTGGGCCCGGGGTTCGAGTTTTGCAAATTTTGTGATTTTCGATGTTCTTCGATTGGGTTATGTACCCTTAGCCTATTGTGATGTATTCGCTCTGATTTTGGACAGATTCGACGCGCGTGGAGGCCGATTTGAGGGGCAAAGGCGTCGCGAGCTAGAGATTTCACCGGTTCGAGGTGAGTAATGATTGTAAATGATATCGTGAGGGTTTGAAACCCCAGATTTGCACACTGTAGTGCTATATTGAGGTGACTCGCACGCCGGATAGCGAGCGTGGGGTAGAGCACCGTTGGGGATTGTGACTTGGTCCGTCC